>NC_084510.1:701561-981561 GCF_024500385.1 Phyllopteryx taeniolatus | reverse complement strand
CACACACACACATACATACATATATATGTGTTTGTGTCTGTGCTCTCTCTTTCTCCCTATATATATATATATATATATATATATATATATATATATATACACACACACACATATATGTGTGTGTATCTGCATATATGTGTCTGTGTTCTATATATATATATATATATATATATATATATATATATATATATATATATATATATATAATTGCTATATGAGCGTTGGAGATCGCTATATTTCTAAAAAAAACAACAACAACAACAACACGAGGAGCTCCTAAGAAGCCACGAAGTCCAGTCCCAAACCAGGAGAAGCCCTACATGATCGACTAATGTTTGAGGGACATTCAGGTCACCCGCACAATCATGAAAAAGGAAAGACAGTGGACGCTATCCGACTACTTCTGCTAAACTTAAGTGGATGCTAACTAGTTAGCTAGCTATGTTAGCTTCTTAGCTCTGTCGAGATGACTGATATTATGAGAACGTGTCTGCTATATTGTTAGTGTCTCACACAACTGATTCTAGTGTTACAAAACAACGAGTCACTCACCTAAAGATGCATCATAATCTTGCACAAACGAGGCAAATTCATAGAATTCCTTGGAGTAACCCAACATGAATTCCAATCAAACCAGTAGGCCCGTCCGTCGGCCGCGGTGTCTCCTGTATCCTTTGCCTTTAAAAGTAGCTCGTTCTCCAGCAGTAGGAAACAAACTTCTCCGCGGCTCCCACAAAAAAAGGGAAAGTTAAATCCCCTGTTAATTCCAAATGTATTACTTCCATTGGATGCCTCCGATATATTCCAGGTTAATAACTCGATTGATTTAAAAGTACCATGTATTTGCAAATGCAATTTTTTTTTAATAGGGGGTACTGCTGTATATGTTACAGGGCTCTGATTCTGTGTCGGATCTTTGCATTGGAGAAGCGCCCATCCCCCCCCCCTCCCTCCCCGTCCCTTCCCCCTCGCCTCGCCGGCATCGACCGCGGGTCCAAGCGAAACTGACACACTGCCACGCCATGGGGTTTCCCTGGCGACCGTGCAGGGGCTCTCTATTGGGTGGTGCTTACCACGACATCGGTCTCCGTCCATTCATTGGCTACTCGTGTGTCAGTCGCGGGAAATGCAGCCGTACCTTTCACCGATTGGCTGCGAGTCAAATGTCGATTGTTTTTTTCACCGAATAAGCCGTCAAGGGGCGTTATTTGCTTTGAGGAGTGGTGGGAGAAAGAAGCAGATAGCGCATTCTATGTGCGAATGCCATTAAGTCGCACGACAAGCAAAGTCGTTTCTGGAGATTCGGTGATTAACAAAGGATTTGACCCGAGAAATTATCATTGTATTCGTATGTAAATGGTTTGGATTCTTAAAAGGGATTTTTTTTTTTTTTTGGGGTGGGTATATGCTTTTATCGTTCGTTCACTTCACTGCATTGTAACCAGTGTTGGGAAGTTACTCAGGAAATAAAGTTGGTTACAATGACAAGTTACCTTGTTGAAAATATAATAGTAATGTCATTATTTCTATCGCTTTGTCCAGGCAATATAACCATCCATCCATTTTCTGTACAGTTTCTCCTCAAGAGGGTCGCGGGCGTGCTGGAGCCTATCTCAGAGAGGCGGGGTACACCCTGGACTGGTCGCTAGCCAGTCGCAGGGCACCTAGAAGCAAACAACCATTCGCACTCACATTCAATTTCAACCTACCCTGCGTGTTTCTGGGATGTGGATGGAAACCGGAGTACCCGGAGAAAAGCCACCCAAGCAGGCACAGGGAGAACATGCAAACTCCACACAGTTCTGAGGCCGCATTGGAACCCGGGTCCGCAGAACTGTGAGGCAGACGTGCTAACCGGTCGCCCGCCGTAATATAACTAAGTACATTTTATTATATTTTTCTTACTTTTAAATGAATGCATCCCTTGGATTAAAACCATAGATCATTGGAATTCACCACATATTTGTTCTTTACACAAACAATAAAATGATAACAAAACATGATGGAATATAAATACACCATACACATTTTTTTTTGTTGCATTATGTCAGCGATGCACCAAAATGAAAATTCTTGACCGAAACCGAAAAACCGAAACTGGGGAACGTGGGGCGGAAAACCAAAAGACAAAATACTGAAATCAATTATTAATCAATCAATTAACCTTTATTTATAAACACTTTTCATGCAAAAAAAAAAAAAGAAACACAAAGCGCTTTATATTTATTAAAATATAAAAATAAACCAAACCCGTCAATTATTATTAGTAAAATTGCATTTGTGGCTATGACTGCAGAGCTGCCAACCTATAGAAATTCACTTCTAGAACAATTTGTCTGAATTTCCATATTTTTAAAATTATGTCAAGAACAGTTATTGCACTATACATAGGTATTATGTAATAGGATCAAAATAATTCTGCCTACTGTTCAATTTCACAACGTAACCATTACTTTGTAATGGTTAATAAATTACGACTTCAATGTTTGTTATTTCAACGTATTTATTGCATCAACCTTGGAATGGCGGATGCATTTGCAGCCAAATGTCTTCTCTTGCGTGCTATTTTTGTATTTCCTCTAGCCATTATTGCTGCTGAAATGATGCAAATGTCCCCATTGTGGGACTGAAAAAGGTTTTCTTATGTCCTAAAGATTTATTATATGAATGTACTTTTGATAGGTTCCTTTTCTCAAGTGACGTAGAAGCAGTGATATACTAATTCCTTTCCGGTCGCTGTTATGGCTGCCCGGCATCAAATATTATTATCTTCCTCTATAAACACATGAATTTGCCTGCTATTTTGCTGTTGAAAGTTGGCTAACCTTCTGTATAATGCGGTTCCAGCCAGACTAATGTGACAAGTGTACCGTACCACCCGATCACTTATTTTGGGGATTTTGCGACTTCATGTGCTAGCTTAGCGATTAGCATGGCGTTGCCGTCTGTCTCTTGTCTCACCCTTGACCCGTCCTTCGTTATTACGGTACTCGTCTGAAAATGTCGTTCATTCGCTGTCATGGAGGTGATGAGCAGTGACTTATGCTGCGCTTACAACGTACATTCGCATCGTATTTAGCCGCAACGAGCATTCCACCCCCGAACAACGGAAAGCACCGAGCTCGGGCAACAACAGGTGCGCTCTGTCGGGGCTCGTAGCCGCTAGCATGATGACGGAAAAGCCACGCGGTTCCCATAATCCATTGCGACATGCAAATGAGAATTATTCCAGTAAAAAAGACGTTTATCTTTGCTATTAATGTGTGTTTTACTCATAGTTAGCTGAATACATGTGTTATTTAACATGTATGCTTATTTCGTATTTATAAATGATTTATGGCACTATGTCATTATGAAACCGTGAGTGTCGCGTGTGTGTAATCAAGTGACCATCCAGTCAATACAATTGGCAACAACGTACTGTTTGTTAGTCGTAAGTAATTCTGTACTCTGGAGTATACTTGGTTGTGCTCGTTGTCAGTGTGTTCAACATGTTATACATGTGACGTAATGTGACATGTTATTTCGGTGGAAAAAGTCGAAATTCTGGTGCATCACTATTACAGTATAACTGAATCAATAGAATCAGTCTGTTAGAAAGATTTGTTCACTGAATCATTTGTTTCTTTCTGACAGAATCATTCAAGTACTTCGTCATTCAGGTAAGGATTCATCCCTGTGGTTCACGTTCACTCAACAGGTACAAAAAACGAGCAAAGTTATCACCAACCTACAGTATCTCTCTCTCTCTCAGCAAGCTCTCGAACACCCGGCTTCAGTTGTGACTCGTGAACATGCGTGCGGCGAGCTCAGCTACCGCACATATCCTTCCGCATCCCCTTACGTCCAAGCCAGGCTCCCGCCGGCCGGCGAGACTTGTGTGCATTACACCGCGGTGGACAGCTTCGCTGACACCAGCGCTTGGGCTTCCTGCTCACCCACCTTACTGTTATTATTAGGGCCCGAGCAGGTGACCTGCGAGCTTTCTATTGTATTTGTAGAGATTATTCTTATTATTAGGGCCCCGGTGACCCGCGTCCTGTCAAGGGAAAACTGAGTCCGTAGTTTGTCGTCATCATAAGGGGTCTTTGAGCCGTGCTTTCTCTGGTCCCTCACCTAGGACCTGTTTGTCATGGGTGGCCCTGCCAGGGACATAAAGCCCCAGACAACTTAGCTCCTAGGATCATTGGGACACACAAACCCTTCCACCACGATACGGTGACGTGTCCCAGGAGGGGGATAGGATAATATGTATGTGTAAATATATGTGTTATGGTAAATTTCTTATTAATCCTTTCAAATAAACTCCTTGTTGCTGCCGCTTCAGCTTGCCTTGCACTGGTGAATCTAACTTGCATGTCCGTCTCCTGTCCTCTGATGACTTCATGTGTAGTCTATTAAGATTATGGCCCCATGTGTGTATTAAATTCATGAGTACATTCACTGCGTAGTATGTCGTTCCTTGTGTCAACGAATCACTCATCGTACTAGTTCGTAGTGAACCTCCGCATGAATCACTGCATACGTACTAGTACACGTACGTACTAGTCCTTAGCGGATCGCGAACGAAGAAGTTCGACGAACAAATCACTCGTGGCTAACGGTTCATGAACAAAGAAGTTCAACGAATGAATCATTCGTGGCTAAAAGTACATTCGGTTCACTTTCAGTTCTTCAGTACATTCAGTTCAATAGTAAATTCAGTTCAATTCAGTCCCTCCCCCGCCTGTGCGGCGCTGCCTGACGCTGGCTACTCATTGATCGTTCGCCGAAGTGAGTGACAATGCTGGTGAATCGCCAATCACAGGGCAGTACGTTCAAGCTTATTGGTCATTCGCCGAAGATTCAGAAGTGAGTGACAGAACGCTACAGCAGTTCCGTTTCCACCTCCAGCCAACTCAGTTCAGTAAATTCACGAGAAAACTTTCATTCTTCTGAACAAAACGTTCACAAACTAAACATCTATCCATCCATCCATTCTCAACACCGCTTATCCTGTTCAGGGTCATGGGGTGCTCGAGCCTATCGCAGCTGACTTCAGGCAAAAGGCGGACTATACCCTGAACTGGTCGCCAGTCAGTCGCAGGGCATTTATATGGGAACTGAACCCACGCTGCCCACACCACAGGTTGGCGTGTGTATTACTACACCATCAGTGACCCGGGAACAAAACAAAACTATATTATACGTGTACACCATGTGAAACTACCATGTTGACCTCATGAAAAATGTGCAGAAGTTAGACAATATCGCTTCATATGACAACCCAGTTAAGTGAACGTTCCACGAAAAAGTCCCAAATTGTGAAGATAAAATTGCTCAAAAGTCAATGTTCTTTACTGTGTCCAAATTTTAACTACGAGTCTAACCTTTTAAAAATCTCAGAAAAACTAAAAGATTGCACCACATGGTTGCACTTTGAGGTCATATTTGGAAAAGTATGTCATTTTTTCGATTACAAGCAGAATGACCAGTGAGAACCAATCACAAGTGTCGGCTTTTAGAAGGATGAAGAGATGTGAAAGAAAATACAAGCTTTTTCATCTATTTTTTTGTTCTAATTGCTATGTTTCTTCTTTCATGCTGCTGCAAAGCAACATGTAGTGTCTTCCCCACATCCCAATTCGTCATTTCTCCTTCCTAGCACCTCAACTTCTTTTATCAGTCCAGTCTTCTTTTCCTTTGCGCCTGTCCCTTTAGGGGTCGCCACAGCGCGTCATCCTTTTCCATGTCAGCCTATCTCCTGCATCCTTCTCTCCAACACCAACTGCCCTCATGTCTTCCCTCACGACATCCATCAACCTTCTCTTTGCTCTTCCTCTCGCTCTCTTGCCTGGCAGCTCCATCCTCATCATCCACAGTACCTTAAACAAACCGTCCTTGATGTTCTTGATTCTAGCTGATTCACTGGACTCGGTTGGCAGGCTTGGCTATCTCGTATTGCACTTCTTTTTAGTGTCGCTCTTCTTGTACTTTGTTTCTTGTCTTGTCGAGTTCCTTTCGTCAAGTCTTTGGGTTTCCCGCATGATTTGCTCCTCGTTTGTCCAGTATACGCGTGTGGCCCCCATTGACCCTCTAACACTGTCCTCACCTACTTGTGACCGACGTTTTCCTCATGCTGACAGTTTGGATGACATGACTGACCCAGACACAGATTCTTCGGTCTAGCCTTTTTGTGAGACGGAATTACAACCTGATTACGAAGGATTTTCTTAAACCTCCATGGGGTTTTTTTCAGGTTGTTTTGTTTAATACATTATCCATATCATATCGTTATTTACTTTTTTTTTGTTTTTGTCCTGTTCGGCTGTTAGGTCAATCAGAATGGAACATCTGTATCCCTTTTTTGCCGGAACAGTTTTACTGTATCACAGTGGAGTTTTTAAGCTTCCGATGTGGTATTATCATTGAGGTTTATTGAGAATCAGACTTGATCAGTCGAACAGAACAAAGTTTCTAGAAGGGAGAGAGAAACAAAGACAAAAGACCAAGCACTAATTGTTAACAGGAAGAGAGAAGTCAATCATTACATTATCTACAACAATGAAACATTAATATGAGTGTTGCATGGGGCTGTAGTGCTCCACCCTGTGAAGGAAGGACAGGACAAGATAGAACAGGACAAGGACAGGAGAAGAAGCATGCAGGACCAGGGTCGTGAACCCGGCTGTACAACTGAAGTGTGGTGGCATTAATTATGTAAATTATAAAAGTCTACAGGACGAGAGTATAAGTGAGGGGATACACAAGTGATTTGCATATTCATGAGTTATTTGTTGCAGTAAGTGCGTGACTCCACACCCAGTGAAAGAGTCCTAGGGGTGTGTGCCTGCGGATACATGCAAGTGAATTGATACAGTTTTACATGCACAAAGACTGACAAAAGTGTCCTGTCCTGTCGAGGACCCCACCTAATCATTCGAGGGGCGGGAACAGGCCCAGGGGGTCCACCCGAGAGCAGCCCGGCGGACTGGACACGTCCCACACCGAGGGACCCAGACGTGCTGAAACCCAATCCGACACCCACACCCTCCCGATCCCATACCAGTCCTCCAGGAACCCTTTGATATGTGTATGTGCCCAGATGTGATTCGTGAGAAATATATACAGTGAATGGTGTGAGCGTGTGCTAAGTGAGTGATTAAGAGGCGTGGCTCCCGCAGGTCGGGCCCATTAGGCCGGACAACCACCGACGAAGAGGGCCATCCCACGCAGACCCGCAGCACCAACCCCGGCCCCCCCCACATCCCCGCCAACACCCACTACCCGCCCCTGAGCGTGGGAGGTGTCCTAAAAACATTATTGTTAAATAGTTGTTGTAGGTGGTTAATTCAATGTTGTTTGCATGTGTTAAAATGAAGTTGCATATTGTTAATTTCGAAATTTGGATTCTGCCAGATTGGGGAGAGCATACTGCGAGCTAATTGAGATCCTGTCGATTCTAAACTTTGCCACCAAGCCGTTAAATTGGATGCGATTATTGGGTTCTTGAAACATTTATGGCGTTTAAGACTTTTGGAAATAAATGGGAGTTTTGGTAGTTTGATGTTGTTGCAGTCTGTTTGTTCTAATTCTAGCCAAGAATGATACTCCTCACTGTGGTGCAACCATTTGATGAGGTATTGTAATCGGTTAGCTAAATAATAGTATTTAAAGTTGGGAGCATTTAGGCCTCCCTCCTGTTTACTTTTCTGAAGAGTGGATAGACTGATTCCATTTTTCTTATTTTTTTGAATAAAAATGTATTACAGCAGAATGTAAGGTTTGAAACCATTTAAATGTGGGGTTAAATGGAATCATTGAAAATAAATAATTTGTTTGAGGTAAGGTTTTCATTTTTATTGTAGCTCTTCTTCCCAGTAATGATATAGGCAAGTTATTCCAGCGTCCTAAATGAGCTGAGATTTTTTTCCAGAAGTGGCGTGTAATTTAGATTGAAATATTGATACTGAAATACTTAATGTTTCCTGTAGGAATTGGGTACTCTGGGATTTGTTCTGCAGGACTCCATGAGTTTGCTGTCATTGGGAGTATTGCTGATTTTGTCTAGTTAATAGAGTAGTCTAATATTTGTGAAAATGTTTTAATGAGATTGAAGACTGCCTGAAGAGAATACTTGGGTTCCTGTAAGTAAAGAAGAATATCATCAGCATACAGATTGATTTTGTGTTCTGTCACTATCGAGCAGATACCTTTTAATATGAGCATTCTGACGTATAGCGGCAGCAAGAGGTTCGATGACTATTGCAAATAGCATTGGTGAGAGTGGACACCCTTGTCTGGTTCCTCTTAATCTCATTTGTGGTGACTGTCGCTTTTCGGCGAGTTGTATAATGTTGCTATCCGATGTATAATTGAATCTCTAAAGGCAAATTTGCGAAGTACTGCAAACAGGAAAGCCCAGTTCACTTTATCGAAAGCTTTCTCTGCGTCAAGTGACAATGATAATTGCGTTTAGATTTTTACGCTGTGACATGCTTATTAAATTCAACAGACGTTGACATTATTTGTGGAACTTCTACCTTTAATGAAGCCTTTCTGGTCATAGTGGATTATCGACGCGAGTACCTTTTCAAGTCTCTTCCGAGATCATCTTGATATCTACATTAATCAGCGATAAGGGCCGATAATTCGCCGGGAGAGTGGGGTCTTTAAAGACCCCATATCGTTATTTACTGATTTTTCTTTTCATTTGATTGATCGATTGATTGATTATCGAAAGGGAGGATGGGTTGTGACAAAATATAGCCTATATTCTTTTATTATATTGTTCCATAGTTTCTGTGTGATTTTTATGACTTCAATAGTTCTTTGTTCTTGTGTGAAAATGCGCAATTCACAACACTGAATTCAAAACCACGATTTGTTTGCACTCACAGCGTGAACAGTTTGGTTTGAAATAAGGTTTGTTTCAAATGCTGTCAAATGATCAAAGCAAATGTATTTATATAGCACATTTCAAGTCCCAAGTCAAATCCCAGCGTTTGGGCTACCGGAAAATATAGGGTTAATCAGGAACTATCCACCGATTCAATTGGACCGAAACTGCCCATCCGCCAACACTACCAGCATCCACTTCGCACGGATGCTGTTGACGATATTTGTCCAGTATTGAAGTCGATACCCATTGGGCCAAATTCCGTCCCGTATCAATCGCTTTTTGGTTGTCGGGAATGTTTTTCTTTTTTGTATTTTGCTAAAGTGAGCATGGGTGGCATGATGTGTCACTTGTTCAAAAGACGGGTGGGGGCTGATGTCTGGAATCATTTCTTTTCGTTTTGCTGGTTTTGTTTTAGGTTTTGTCTTGTTTGGTGCTCTGGAGGACAAAGGCAGTGGATTGTTTTATTTTTGTGCTTAGCAGCACAAGTCACATCACACATTGCATTATTATGTTTGACACATCATTGATTGCCACAAAACCTGAATTTATAGATTCACTTAGAGCCAAATTTTGGTAAAATGTCTAGAGCGGGGGTGTCAAACAAATTTTTGTCACGGGCCACATCATAGCTTGGCGGGCCGCTACAACCACGAACCCATATAAATGAAACATTAGCTCATAGACTGTAATTACATACAGTATACACAACACGTTGATGAATAACCAGTTCTGAAATCAGGACCCTATAAAAATATGTTTTTCAACTATTACATTTTCTTTTGAAAGGGGGATTGGTAACAAAAACATTCTTGCAAATATGTCAGTGGTATTAAACCAGAACACAATTAGCAATTTTAGTGGGCCAATCAAATGATGGGATGACCAGTTTGACACCTGTGGCCCAGAGCATTTTTTTATTTTACATTTTACATTTAGTCATGTTTTGATTATCAGTCTTCGTATAAAGTTGATAATGGATATTGGGTTGGAGCATATTGACCGGATTGGACCGGATCCATTTGGGTCTACCAAAGCCAGATCTGCCGATGGGCATACAAGTCATTCAGGTATTGCACATTATCGACTAATCAATTTCAGCAAACAAGTCTAATCAGCACTCCCAGGGCTGGCCGACGGATCCCCGCATGTCATCAAACCTGGCGACTTCATGCTGATTAAGAACTTCTGGCGGAAAATGTGGCGACATCAGCGCTGGCTGGGGCCTTTCCAAGTCCTCCTTGTGACCCACTGTAGCGGATATACTCCCGCAATTAGAGGTGCCACAAGGACTCCCAACCACTTGATAAGCCCATTGCTCCACGCTGCCCTGCTGTGAGACGGCCACAAGGAGAATGCCTGGTGCACGTCAAGTGGACCTTAACCTCATTAGCAGTTTCCCGTCAAATCTTGATTCCTGGCTTCAAAAGACTCCTTCCTTCCCCGACCAAAAGGTTGAGGGATCCTCCCACCAAGAAGACTATGTGGTTAATATTCAAACATGCATGTAAGCCACCACCAACTGGCGTTGAGAGGAACTGCAAGCTCAAATCCGTGGACTCGCCTTTGATGTTTGGTAACGGAAGATAAAATGTCCGTTTTGATATCTTACGAATTCTGTAGAAATATTCCAAATGTATGCCTTGGTGTCTGTGTCACTATTGTCAGTTTTACAGGTCCTCTGCAAGATTTTGTGAACTGTTACTCGTGATTTGAAATCAAACAGTACGAAATGCTGTATTGAACAATAAGCAACCGATCTGCCGCTACCAAAGTTTAAACAATGATTCTATTCGTGAGAGTAATAAGTTGGGAGTGTTTTAGATGAATCTGATTTTAAACCCGTTTCCGCTGTCTTTTGTGTGGGCACACGGCTTGGTAACCGCGAGCTGGGATAGAACCAACATGGCTTCCCAGCCTAAAACCGTGGGCGATGATCATGGACTTCAGGAGGCCTCCTTCGCCACAGCTGCCCCTCACACTGTCCAACTGTCTTGTCTCAACCGTCGAGACCTTCAAGTTCCTGGGAATTACAGTCTCTCAGGACCTGAAGTGGGAGTTCAACATCAACTCCATCCTCAAAAAGGCCCAGCTGAGGATGTACTTCCTGCGGCTTCTGAGGAAGCATGGCCTGCCACGGGAGCTGCTGAGGCAGTTCTACACAGCGGTCATCGAATCAGTCCTGTGTTCTTCCATCACAGTCTGGTTTGGTGCTGCTACAAAAAAGGACAAACTCCAACTGCAACGGACAGTCAAAACTGCTGAAAAGGCGCTGCCTAACAATGCAAACTAAAACAAGCAGACATTCCAACAGCTTCTTCCCTCTTGCCATTAACTTCTTACAGTTAATTTACAATGCCATTGCAACATGCTGACAATTATGTTTTGAGTTTTTGTCACATTTCTGTCGGGCCAATTATACATTACTCGTGCACTCACTGGAGTCGTCGCGCCACGCTGCACTAGTTTCTGGTTGACTGTTGTTTACCAATACTGGCCACTCATGTGCCTGAGTAGCATCTGCAACATTTGCACAATCGACATTGTCCCAGATTATCGCACGACTAGTCACTTTAAGCTGCTTACATTTCTTGAAGTTTCTGCGCCCTTTGCACAATGGTCATTGCACCGGACTATTGCTATATTAGTCATTCAAACTCCTCCAATTGCTAGAGGACTTTGCATCTTTTTGCACAATTGTCCCAAAAAAACAATAAATAAATTGTGCCGGCATTACCACATTACTAGTAACCTTTTATTGCTCAGTGACTGTGTTTTTTATGTCTTTATGTCTCTAAAGAATTCTCTGTCAATTGACTGTCTGTTGTCGTACTAGAGCGGCTCCAACTCCCGGAAACAAATCCCTAGTTTGTTTTTGACATACTTGGCAAATAAAGATGATTCTGATTCATTACCCCTGATTTCAAAAAATATTTAAAATAATTAGGGCTGTCAACGTAAAAGTGTTAACTTTGGAGATAAATAAAAAAAAATTAAAGCGTTAAAATTAACAGTGAACTCAGTTGTATTTACTTCCTCTGGTCACCTGTGCAAACTTAGTGGAGTCACTGGCGTGAAGATGGACAAAGACTGACGACAGGTACAGTGGGACAAAAAAAATATTTAGTCAGCCACCAATTGTGCAAGTTCTCCCACTTAAAAAGATGAGAGAGGCCTGTCATTTTCATCATAGGGATACCTCACCTATGAGAGACAAATGAGGGGGGAAAAATCCAGAAAATCACATTGTCTGATTTTTAAAGAATTTATTAGAAAATTATGGTGGAAAATAAGGATTTGGTCAATAACAAAAGTTCATCTCAATACTTTGTCTTATACCCTTTGTTGGCAATGACTTAGGTCAAACGTTTTCTGTAAGTCACACACTGTTGCTGGTATTTTGGCCCATTCCTCCATGCAGCTCTCCTCTAGAGCAGGGATGTTTTGGGGCTGTCGCCAGGCAACACAGACTTTCAACTCCCTCCAAAGATTTTCTTCGGGGTTGAGATCTGGAGACTGGCTAGGCCACTCCAGGACCTTGAAATGGTTCTTACGAAGACACTGCTTCGTTGCCTGGGCGGTGTGTTTGGGATCATTGTCATGGTGAAAGACCCAGCCACGTTTCATCTTCAATGCCCTTGCTGATGGAAAGAGGTTTTCACTCAAAATCTCTCGATACATGGCCCCATTCATTCTTTCCTTTACATGGATCAGTTGTCTTCGTCCCTTTGCAGAAAAACAGCCCCAAAGCATGATGTTTCCACCCCCATACTTACCACATTAGTAGTAGTAGTAGTAGTAGTGTTCTTTGGATGCAACTCAGCGTTCTTCCTCCTCCAAACAAGGCAAGTTGAGTTTCTAAAAAGGTTCAAAAAGTTCTATTTTGGTTTCATCTGACCATATGACATTCTCCCAATCCTCTTCTGGATCATCCAAATGCTCTCGAGCAAACTTCAGACGGGCCTGGACATGTACTGGCTTAAGCAAAGGGACACGTCTGGCAATGCAGGATTTAAGTCCCTGGCGACGTAGTGTGTTACTGATGGCAGCCTTTGTTACTTTGGTACCAGCTCTCTGCAGGTCATTCACGAGGTCCCCCCGTGTGGTTTGGGGATTTTTGGTCACCATTCTTGTGATCATTTTGACCCCACGGGGTGACAACTTGCATGGAGCCCCAGATCGAGGGAGATTATCAATGGTCTTGTATGTCTTCCATTTTCTAAGGATTGCTCCCACAGTTGATTTCTTCACACCAAGCTGCTTACCTATTGCAGATTCAGTCTTCCCACCCTGTTGCAGGTCTACAATTTTGTTTCTGGTGTCATTTGACAGCTCTTTGGTCTTGGCCATAGTGGAGTTTGGAATTTGACTGTGTTATGAATTATGACTAGTCCGATAGTGTGTTTAAAATATGTTACAGTACACATTTTACAAAGGCAATTTTCCAACAACACATTTTCTTTATTCTTGAATAATATAAAAATGGGTCACAACTTAGTGACAATAGGAAAATGTGGGTGCCAGGGTGACAACAGTTGAGAACCACTTGAGTGTCCTCCAGAACTGGACTGGTCTTGCGGTACCAAAAGGATTTTAAAAATCTTTTTTTTTAACTCAACTGGTCTTGCGATACCGAAAGTATTATTTTTATTGCTGTTAAGCGATTAAATTATTTTAACTAATTCATTGCACAATTTTCAGTAATTAATCTCAATTAGTAAAAAATTTCTACATCTACTATTTTCTAGTCCACTCCAGCACCGTTGATTTGCGAGGCCCCGTGGAGGTAACTTGAGCAGGGTCTTTTGCGCTGAGATGATGGTATTTGAATTTGGCTGTGAAAAGTGCACAAATGACTTACTCCAACAAGCGTCAAGCAGGTAAAACTGAAAGTAAAAGTACCTGTAGTCCGTGTTTGTCCATCTTCGCACCAGTGACTCCTCTAAGTTAGGCTGTACACGTACATGAGCAGAGGTTATAGGCCGCTACAGGAAGTAAATACAACGGCGTTAACTGTGTTAATTTTGTTTCACGCTTTAAATAATTTAATATTATCTCCAAAGTTAACGTTTTGACAGCCCTAATTATTTCAAAGATTATTTTTTTTAAATCAGGGGTAATGAAAGTGAAATATGCTGATTTCAAGGGACTTTTATTTTGAAATGCAACACCAAATTTGGATGGGCCCACTTTTGGTTGAGACCTGGTGTGGTCTATATAAGACCTTACAGATCACAGTCCATGTGAGAGCAAATGAGAATCATGAGGTCAAAGGAACTGCCTGAAGAGCTTAGAGACAGAATTGTGACAAGGCACAGATCTGGCCAAGGTTCCAAAAAAATGTCTGCTGCACTTAAGGTTCCTAAGAGCACAGTGGCCTCCAGAATCCCTCCTAGAGCTGGCCGTCCGGCCAAACTCAGCAATTGGGGAGAAGAGCCTTGGTGAGAGAGGTAAAGAAGAACCCAAAGGTCACTGTGGCTGAGTTCCAGAGATGCAGTCGGGAGATGGGAGAAAGTTCTAGAAAGTCAACCATCGCTGCAGCCCTCCACCAGTCAGGGCTTTATGGCAGAGTGGCCTGCCTGAAGCATCTCCTCGGTGCAAGACACACGAAAGCCTGCATGGAGTTTGCTAAAAAACACCTGAAGGTGAGAAATAAGATTCTCTGGTCTGAGGAGACCAAGATAGAATTTTTTGGTCTTAATTCTAACCGGTATGTGTGGAGAAAACCAGGCACTGCTCATCACCTGTCCAATACAGTCCCAACAGTGAAGCACGGTGGTGGCAGCATCATCAGGGATATCCTGGACGCAAACCTTCTCCAGAGTGGTCCGGAACTTCAGACTGGGCCGAAGGTTCACCATCCAACAAGACAATGACCCTAAGCACACAGCTAAAATAACGAAGCAGTGGCTCCGTGACTGTTCTTGAAAGGCCCAGCCAGAGCCCTAACTTAAACCCAATTGAGCATCTCTGGAGAGACCTGAAAAATGGCTGTCCACCAACGCTCACCATCCAAACTGACAGAACTGGAGAGGATCTGCAAGGAGGAATGGCAGAGGATCCCAAGATCCAGGTGTGAGAAATGTGTTGCATCAGTCCCTCATGGCTGTATAAGCTCAAAATGGTGCTTCTACTAAATACTGAGCTAAGAGTCTGAATACTTATGGCTGTGTGATATTTGATTTTTCATTTTTTAATAAATCTGCAAAAATTTCAGTAATTCCGTTTTTTTTCTGTCAGTATGTGGCGCTATGTGTACATTAATGAGGAAAAAAATGAACTTAAATGATTTTAGCCAATGGCTGCAATATGACAAAGAGTGACAAATTTAAGGGGCTCTCAATACTTTCCGTACCCACTGTATACTTGCGGTCATGTATGCAGATTTTTTTTTAAAAACAATTTTTTTAATGCATCTCAAGATTCGAATTAACCTTGCTGGTTTCAATCTTGGCACAGTTTACTTTCTCTTGGAAGTGGACTGGTTGCGTTATCACAGAGATCTTATTTCCTATAATTATTTTAAATCCGAAGCGTTGACGTTCCCTGTCGGCCTATGATCGGTAGGCTTTTATTTTGAAGGTGGCTTTCGCCGCTTGTTGGCAGCTTATTACCGTAATGCCCAGTATGAACAATATTAGGGGCGGCTGGCTTGACCGCAGTCCAATACGCAAGTCTTTGATTGGCGGTGTAACTGTCAAGGGTGCTGCCTGGGTGCATGGGGGCCAGGAAACATGGGAAGCCTCTAACATGGCCATTTTCAGTTCCAAAATAAACTCTCACCATTCGAGGACAGACCCCTAATAATAACCTCCAATCAACATCGGGTCACTACTTGTTGTGTAAGCATTGAGCCATATTATTTTCCTCGAGAAACCATCTAGACTTCCAGTGATACATATTCCACACGGTTTCAGTTTATCATAGGAGAGTCCATGTGCCAAAAGAAGTTTGGCCCTATAGAGAACGAGCACCGTCGTCTCGCTTTTGGTGAAATCACTAAAAAGCAATAAAAACACTTTTTCCTCATTCTGATTGCTGTAGTTGGTGGCAATGGGAGTCCGACACTTACTACAGGTCAAATTTCGCGCATGTCTTGCGTTTTTTGTCCAACTGTGTGCAATTAATTGTAAAAGATATAGACCCAAAATCAATAATGACACTTTTTACTTACTACAAGTCAAATTCTGAGGAAATATTGCATTTTGTCTAAACTGTGTCCAATTAATTGTAAAAAATATTCACAAAATAAATAAATAAATAAAAAACAATATATAAAAATACTTTTTCTCATTCTGATCGCTATAGTAGTTGGCAAGGTGAGTCCACCATTTACTAAACTGGATGCAATTAATTGGCAAACATATTCACTAAAAATCAATAAAAACACCTTTTCTCGTTCTGATTGCTTTTTAAAGCACTCGATGTGAACCGATGCATTGCAGTTCTCAAAGGCATAGGTTGTGCGTTTATCATAGAAACGATCTCAGGAATCTATTCCCCGTGTTGCTTGACCAGTGAGAGTGTTGGTCATATCTTGCACTGTAGCAGACAGTAGAGATCTCCTTCCGGGAGACTAAGGCCTTGTCCCAAACCTCTGCATCAATGGATCTGTGAAAGTAATGGCTAATTACGAGTGCACTGCTGAGAGACCATGAAAAGATGGGCTACCACCACTTCTTGGACCTGATTGTCATGCTCTATCTAGAGACCTGTTGGTCATGAAGGTCTACACCGCCCATGTGTTCGTTATGCTGTTTGATACATTGTGGTTGATGGACTTGACCAAAGGCATGTCGCTCTTTGTTCCATCTCTTGACCATTGCTTCAGTGTCTTGCCGTGTTTGTCGCGGCAGTGACGACGTTGTTGTCTTTCCAGCTCTTCTGCTTGTGTTAAAACTTCAGAGATTCCTCGGGGTAACTTCATAAATTGACTCTTTGGTTTGAAGGGAACATCGAAGAGTTGGTTTTCCCTCATTGACCCACAGCTCCCATAACCCCTCGTCGTCATCTCATCAAGGACTGAAAGGGAATTTAAAGAGGTTGTCTTGGTGGAATTTGCAACCTTGAGGCACCTCACCTTGTTCCGCAAGACCAAGAACAACACTACAATGTACTATCCCACTGGTCACTATTGTGACCATGCATGTTTACATATTCTCCAAACACATTTGAGTCATTGCAAATACATATATAATTACTAAACACCCGAAAGATCATGTGTACAGAAAATCTTTGTCCTACCTTTATTTTAACATACTTTACTCACCTTTTTGGGGAGAGGTTTGAGGCAGCCATCCACCTTTGAAGGTGCAACCAGGAGGCAAACAGCTCTGGTCATGTGACAATTTATGCCAAACATGTAAAACTGCATACATTCCATCCCAACACTGTATTATGTCAATATTTACTTCAAATATTTTGAAAGATTACTCTAACATTTTTAGAGCCCTATAAGTGAAACTATTGTTTACAATCACTATTGTAACCAAAAAGTTTGACCTATAGTAAGTAGTAGACTCCCATTGCCACCTACTACAGCAATAATAAGGAGAAAAAGTGCTTTTACTGATTTTTGGTGAATATTTATTATTATTATTTTTTTTTACAATTAATTGCACACAGTTTAACCGAAATGCAAGATATCAACAAAGTTTGACCTGGAGTAAGTGGTAGACTCCCATTCCAAACTACTACAGCAAAATGAGTGGAAAAACAACAAAAAAAAAACATCTTTTGTTTGATGTATGGTAATTTGTTAAGACATGTCGCCATGGGATGGGTAATTTGTAGACGGCCCCTAACACAGATGGTCAGAGACATGTCAAATCAAGCGCCGTTATTGCATATCAAAATCAGAATCGTCTTTATTTTGCCAAGTGTGTCCAAAAAAAAACAAGGAATTTGTCTCCGGTAGTTGGAGCTGCTCTAGTACGACAACAGACAAATTGACAGAGAACACTTTGGAGACATAAAGACATTGAGAAAAACAGTGACTGAGCAATAAAAGGTTGCTAGTAATCTGGTCATGCCGGTACAATTTTTATTATTTTTTTTGACAATTGTGCAAAAAGATGTCCTCTAGCAATTAGAGCAGTTTGAATGACTAATATTGCAATAGTCCGGTGCAGTGACCATTGTGCAAAGGGCGCCGAGACTTCAAGAAATGTACGCCGTTTAACGTGACGAGTCGTGCGATAATCTGGGACAATGTCGATTGTGCAAATGTTGCAGATACTACTCAGTCGATTGTGCAAATAGTGCAGATGCTACTCAGGCACATTAGTGGCCGGTATTAGTCAACAACAGATATGCAAATAGTGCAGCATGGCGAGACTACTGCAGTGAGTGCACGAGTAATGTATAATTGGCCCACAGAAATGTGACGACAAACTCAGACAAAAAAAATGGCAGCATATTGCAACGGAATTGTAAATTAACTGTTTAAGAAGTCAATGGCAAGAGGGAAGAAGCTGTAGGAATGTCTGCTAGTTTTAGTTTGCATTGTTTGGTAGCGCCTACCTGAGGGAAGGAGCTGGAAGAGTTGGTGACCAGGCCCAATGGTGACCAATATAGATTTGTAGTGACAACAAATCTTGCCGTGATTTTTATTTTTTTTTTAGTTAGTTTGCGAAATTGTCCTCCACATACGACGTGATAGTCGAAAATGTAGGTATGAGGCCCAGTACGAGCGTGTGAAAACTGAAGGTCAGGCGAATATCAAACATCCAGCCAACTTTCTCTCGCTCAATAAAGTCCAGCAGGGCAATTGACAAGGCGTTTTCGACGAAATTGTTTAGCACTCGTTTCAGATCTCTTTTGCCAATTTGGAAACCATGTTTAACATCAAGAACTGATTGCATTTTGTATATTTGAGGCCAATTTCAAAGTAGAATCCAATGACTCGTTGCATGTCTACCTGAAAGTTGACCGGGAAGTACGTTAACCGTATTCAAAAAGACTGCGTCGGAACGAAAGTCATTGCAAGATAACGCAATCACTGCGTTATTTCGCATTGAAATTGGGAGATGACGCCAGGTTATTGCAAGATTTTTCCCCCCTCTTTTCCATGTCACCTTAGGGGCTCCGTAAAGCATATCAAATTTCTCATTTGAGAGCAAAAAAAAAAAAAAAAAAATCTAAATTGCCATTGAACCAAGCAGTGTAAATTGAGTCGTAGTGCTGTACGACACATGGTGCGACGTCTATAAGGAAGTTTAATAATGAAACTGCACAGAGACTATGGGAGGCTAAGTTTTGTTTAATTATACGTCATACTGCATGCACGTCATTTAACAATCTAAACTGAGAAAAGGCAGGAATTTCTCAAATGGCAAATGATGACGATAAATAAGTCTTAGAACAAGATCATTCTATGGACCAGTATTAGTTACGAGAGAGTTACATATTCATTGATACACACTCATTGATACTATTGGTGTATTGATTAAATTCACACAAACCGTAAAGAACAATACAGTCGGTAGAACAAGTACATGCACGTTAACATGAATCATTTCATCAGTTATGGCAAAAACAAACCATGCCTTTATCATACATATCCAAAATACAACCATTTAGGACCACACCAAGTAGAGTTAGAGAATTCAGCCTTTTACATATTTAGGGCAAAAAAAGTTTACACAGAAATACCTTATTTGCCGGAATTGTCAGCATCCTTAATAATTATTCATAACTGTAATACTCCTTGCCAATCGCAATTAATTGACTGATTTCAACATAAAGCCAAATTAAGTAATGACAGCATTCATCATTTTGAATGAGAGTAAGACTTCCACCAAAACCTCTATACTAGATCCCTGTTAAAGACCTCATCTCTCACCTCTTCAACTCACAATGGCCAGTAAAGCAACCAATACATAGAGTTCAAGGAAACAATTGTCAGGGCACCCTCCTCCTCCTCCATGTTTGTTTTTAAAGGTTACACACTTGCTCGCTAAATGCTGCCCTCTGTTGGACACTTTGAGGCATCACAGATGCATTACTTCCTCCGGTGGTTTTGAGGCCTTCAGAGCAGCTTCAGACTCCCAGTGACATTGTTCACTATGTCCTCTTCACCCATAACAGCCAGGACGGTACGGGAACCAGATGCCACCTTTCAAAGACAAGTTGGGCTGTTTTAGTCATGGGATTCGTGATCATGTTCACAGTAAAAAAAAAAAAAGTTGTGTGTGATAAAATCATTATTGATCTCACTCTCACAACGCACACACACACACACCTGAGTAAGCCCAGCATCCCGGACCAGGTAAGTGGGCAGACTGAGGCTCATGGCCTGGGCCTGCAGCTCTAAAAGATGAGCCACATTGGTACCCTGGACCACAATCTTCTTGGCTCTGTATCACACAATTAAAAACAAACAACAACAAAAAAACATTACAGTAGCTGGCATTAATAGGAACAGTGGCTAGGATCAAAGGGTCCAAATGGTGCTTTTTTTAATGCTCAAATCTGGACCAAACTGAATAGCCAAGATCTGCTCAGTCGGTACATTTAAACGTCATAAGACGAAGCTTGGTCATATTGCTTGTTTTTCCTAAAATGTTGGGACATTTAAAGCGATGCTTGCGAACAGTAAAATGTCTGTCAAGTTTCTACTCCCTTGTTGTTGTACAGTATGCAACGGTGAAACCAAAAATAATCCACGCCAGGTTTGAATGAAGTTCGGTGCTGCTTCAAATTTCTCTCTCCACTCAAGCTAGTGGACGTGTACTACGTTGTACCGCGTCCGTGAGCTGCACTTTGAAGCTAGGTACAGTGAGAGTCCCCTCCAAAACTATTGGAACGGCAAGTTCAATTCCTGTTTTTTCTGAAGACGTTTGGGTTTCAGATCAAAAGATGACTAGCAGACAAAAGTTCAGAATTCCAGCTTTTACTTCATAGTATTTACATCTTGATGTGTTGTTTAAATGTGCCCTGCGATTGGCTGGCGGCTAGTTCAGGGTGTACCCTGCCTTCGCCCGCAGTTAGATGGGATAGGCTCCAGCATGCCCACGACCCTAGTGAGGAAAAGCGGTACAGAAAATGGATAGATGTGTTCAACAACTCAGGACAGCGCACATTTTGTTTGAAGCCATCCACTTTTCAAGTGAGCAAAAGTATTGGAACATGTGACTGATGGTCTTTCTAGTCAGGTGTTGCCTTTTAGATTGATTGCGTAAACAGACAGTGCTTGTTTTTGGCTTTGGGTTTCACCTGTGAAAACTGCATTTGCTGTTAAGCAAACATGAAGACCAGAGAGCTGTCTCGGGGAGAAAAGCAAACCATTTTGAAGCTGTGAAAGAAGAGGGAAAATCGATCAGAGCTATTGCACAAACAGTGGGCATAGCCAATACAACAATTTGGAATGTCCTGAAAAAGAGAAATTAGTGGTGTACTGAGCAACAGACATCAAACAGGTCGGCCAAGGCTATCGACAGCAGTTGATGACGAGACAAAGACAACAGTCAGTGACATCATTGCCAACGTCCACAGGGCAGGCGTGAAGGTATCACAATCCACTGTTCGAAGAAGACTTCGAGAGAAGAAATATACAGGCCATACCACAAGATGCAAACCACTCATCAGCAAAAAGAATCGGAAGGCCAGATTGGATTTTGCAAAGAAGTACAGACATGAGCCACAACTGTTTTGGAACAACATTTTATGGACTGTTGAGACCAAGATTAACCTCTACCAAAGTGATGGAAAGGCCAAAGTATGGAGAAAGAAAGGGTCTGCTTATGATCCAAAACCCACAAGCTCATTTGTGCAGCATGGAGGAGGTAATGTCATGGCTTGCATGGCTGCTTCTGGAACGGGCTCACTATTCTTTATTGATTATGTAACTCATGATGGTAGCAGCAGAAATAATTCTGAAGTCAACAAAACCAGTTTGTCTGCCAATTTACAGAATGATGCATCCAAACTAATCGGGAGAAGCTTCATCATGCAACAAGACAATGACCCAAAACACACTGGCAACACAACAAAGGACTTCATCTGGGAGAAAAAAGTGGAAGGTCTTAGACTGGCCAAGTCATTCACCCGATCTTAACCCAATTAAGCATGCATTTTACCTCCTGAAGAGGAGACTGAAGGGAGAAACCCCCAGAAAAAAACAAGAACTGAAAGAGGCTGCTGTAAAGGCCTGGAAAAGCCTTTCAAATGAAGAAGGCAACAGTCTGATGAAGTCAATGGGTCGCAGGCTTGATGCAGTTATTGCAAGTAAGGTTATGACACCAAATATTAAATGTCACTTTAAGTTAATTGAATAATGCCTGCTACAATACTTTTGCTCACTTGAAAAGTGGGTGGCTTCAAACAAAAGCTGCTCTCTCCTGAGTTCTTTAACACTCCTAGATGTAAATATGAAATAGAAGCCGGAATTCTGAACTTTTGTCTCAAATTCATCTTTTGATCTGAAACCCAAATGTCTTCAGGATACAACAAAAACAAAGGAATTCACCTTGCCGTTCCAATACCTTTGGAGGGGACTGTACAACTTTGAGTGGGTGAAAGCATTAACAGTAATTGGATATTACTTTTTTTCTGCTTGTACAGCAAGCACGCACATTCGAATTTTGGGGCATTTGGCTTTTCTACTATATTGTATAAAAATCTGAAATCCTTACACGGTTTTATATGTATACAATGAGCTCCATTTACACAAAGCCACTGATGCATCTTGAATTTATCATTTTGAAGATCTTACCCAGCGTGGTCCCACTTCCAGGCCATCTCCCTCCAGCTGTTTTTCTCTTGCAGACCCTGGTACAACCCCACAGCAGCATGTCCAACCTGCGCTGCAACCTACACACACAAAAAAAAAAAAAAAAAAATTATATATATATTGGGGACGGAAGGTATTCAGACCCCCTTAATTTTTTCTGTTATATTGTAGCCATTTATCAAAATCATTTACGTACATTTTTTTCCTCATTAATATACACACAGCACCCCATATTGACTGAAATAAAACAGAATTGATGAAATTTTTGCAGATTTATTAAAAAGGAAAAACTGAAATATCACACAGCCATAAGTATTCAGACCCTTTGCTTAGTATTTCGTGCAAGCACCCTTTTGAGCTGATACAGCCATGAGTCTTTTTGGGAATGATTCAACAAGTTTTTCATACCTGGATTTGGGGATCCTCTGCCATTCCTCTTGACAGATCCTCTCCAGTTCTGTTAGGTTGGATGGTGAACGTTGGTGGCCAGCCATTTTCAGGTCTCTCCAGAGATCCTCAATTGGTTTTAAGTCAGGGCTCTGGCTGGGCCATTCAAGAACAGTCACAGAGTTGTTCTGAAGCCACTCCTTTGTTATTTTAGCTGTGTGCTTAGGGTCATTGTCTTGTTGGAAGGTGAACCTTCGGCCCAGTCTGAGGTCCTAAGCACTCTGGAGAAGGTTTTTGTCCAGGATATCCCTGTACTTGGCCACATTCATCTTTTCCTTCGATTGCAACCCGTCGTCCTATCCCTGCAGCTGAAAAACACCCCCACAGCATGATGCTGCCACCACCCTGTCCACTTCTTGGACAGGTGATGAGCAGTGCCTGGTTTTCTCCACACTTACTGCTTAGAATTAACACCAAAAAGTTTTATCTTGGTCTCATCAGACCAGAGAATCTTTTTTCTCACCATCTTGGAATCCCTCCGGTGTTTTTTAGCAAACTCCATGCAGGCTTTCATGTGTCTTGCACTGAGGAGAGGCTTCCGTCAGGCCACTCTGCCATAAAGCCCCGACTGGTGGAGGGCTGCGGTGATGGTTGATTTTCTAGAACTTTCTCCCATCTCCCGAATGCATCTCTGGAGGTCAGCCACAGTGATCTTTGGGTTCTTCTTTACCTCTGTCACCAAGGCTCTCCTTCCCAGATTGCTGGCCGGACGGCCACCTCTAGGAAGGGTTCTGGTCATCCCAAACATCTTCCATTTAAGGCTTATGGAGGACACTGTGCTCTTAGGAACCTTAAGTGCAGCAGAAATGTTTTTGTTACCTTGGCCAGATCTGTGCCTTGCCACAATTCTGTCTGAGCTCTTCAGGCAGTTCCTTTGACCTCATGATTCTCATTTGCTCTGACATGCACTGTGAGCTATAAGGTCTTGTATAGACAGGTGTGTGGCTTCCCTAATCAAGTCCAATCAGTATAATCAAACACAGCTGGACTCCAATGAAGGTGGAGAACCATCTCAAGGACGATCCGAAGAAATGGACAGCACCCGAGTTAAATATTTGAGTGTCACAGCAAAGGGTCTGAATACTTATGGCTGCATGATATTTCAGTTTTTCTTTTTTAATAAATCTACAAAAATCTCAACAATTCTAATGTTCAAACATACAGCTTGTTTATGTTAAACTTGCAAGTCCAACCTGAATTAAAAGCAATTTCACACCAAAGTTTATGATGATGGTTGCATTTCAGAGTGGTCTGCAGTGTACACTGAAGTGCATAATGTTTACTTTGTGTAATATTTTGGTAACCTTCAGTATAGTTGAGAATTTTTTTTAAATTAATTAATAAATTTTTTTTAAGGATCAGCTGCCAGAATGATGCAGTACAGTTCTTCACCACTGCAAATGACATCCACAAAGTGTTCAAGATGCCTTCCTGTTCTTGGCACGTCCCACCAGGAAGAGGCCCCGAGAAGGAGCCAGGACGTGCTGGAGAGGCATGTCTCCCATCGAGTGTTGTTTCGTTCGCGAACGTTTCATTCAGAAGAACATATCTTTTTAGTGAACGAACTGAACTGAATCAGTTTATGAAATGATTAGTTCTTTTAGCCTGGCCGCCGCCAGTCGGCTGGAAGCGGAAACGGAACTGTTGAAGCGTTCTGTCACTCACTTCTGAATCTTCGGCGAATGACCAATGAGCGGCCATCGTGCATCCGGGAGCGGGACTTCATTAAATGTACTGCCATGTGATTTGCGATTCACCAGCGCTGTCACTCACTTCGGCGAGTGGCCAGAGTCATGCAGCACCGTGCAGGCGGGAGAGGGACTTAAGAACTGAAGAGTCATTTGTTCGTTGAACTTATCGTTAGCGGTCCGTTAGACACGAGTGATTCGTTCGTTGAACTGCTTAATTTTTGATCCGCTAAGGAGCAATGTACTAGGGCGATGAGTGATTCGTTTGCGCAACGAATGCAGTGAATGTACTAATGAATTATTTTAACCGCAAGTCCTGACGTCCTCGTGGGGATAGCTTTCACTAGCAGCCGTTTCGTCACGCTAACAGCTAAGGTTGAGTCAGTCAAGCACACATTTAAAATAAAAGTAAATTAATAATAAATGTATATTCGTACACATACATATTCCCTCTGTGTCTCTCTATCCCAGCTATCATCGGGCAGGAGGCGGGGTACACCCTGAACTGGTTGCCAGCCAATCGCAGGGCACATAGAAACGAACAACCATTCGCACTCACATTCACACCTACGGGCAATTTAGAGTTGTCAATGAACCTACCATGCATTTTTTTGGGATGTGGGAGGAAACCGGAGTGCCCGGAGAAAACCCACGCAGGCATGGGGAGAACATGCAAACTCCACACAGGCGGGGCCGGCAATTGAACCCTGGTCCTCAGAACTGTGAGGCAGACGCTCTAACCAGTCGTCCACCGTGCCGGCTGAGGAAAGACTTTACATAAACAAAAACACTGTTTTTATGAAAAAGAACTGAACGATTTGGTGAACAAATCTTTTTAAAGAACTGATTCGAATAATTCAATACACTCAAAAGAACTGCCATGCCCATCACTACTCCCGTCCCCCAGCTGGCCTGGGAACCCCTTGGGGTAACCCTGGAAGAGCTGGACGAAATGGCTGGGGAGAGGGAAGTCTGTGGCTTCTCTGTTTAGGCTGCTCTCCAAGCCACCCAAACCCGGATAAGCTCAAGATGGATGGACAATAAACATATTCAATATTTTATTCTTCTAGTACCTCTCTGACACAGTCAACCAGAACTGAACATTATCGTTGGAAAGGCAAAATATTTTATATGCAGTCCCCTCCAAAAGTATTGGAATGGCAAGATCAATTCCGTTGTTTTGGTTGTAGGCTGAAGACATTTGGGTTTCAGATCAAAAGTTCAGAATTCCAGCTTTTATTTCATGGTATTTACATCTCGATTTGTTATACAACTCAGGACAAAGCACCTTTTGTTTGAATCCACCCACTTTTCAAGTGAGCAAAAGTATTGCAACATGTGACTGATGGTGTTTCTAGCTGCTCAGGTGCTGCCTTTTAGATTGATTGCGTAAACAGCGTTTGTTTTTGGCTTTGGGTTTCACCTGGGAAAACTGCATTTGCTGTTAAGCAAACATGAAGACCAGAGGGCTGTCTATGGGAGAAAAGCAACCCATTTTGAAGCTTGAGAGAAAGTGAGGGAAAATCAATTAGCGCTATTACACAAACATTGGGCATAGCCAATACAACAATTTGGAACATACTGAAAAAGAAAAAGTATTGGTGTACTGAGCAACAAACATCGAACAGGTCAGTGAAGGGTATCAACAGCAGTTGATTACAAAACATTGTGAGAGCTGTGAAGAAACCCCCAAAGACAACAATCAGTGACATCACTGCCAACCTCCACAGGGCAGGGGTGAAGGCATCACAATCCACTGTTCGAAGAAGACTTCAGGCTTCCTTACACAGCGACCGCGCTGACGTCACTGCGGCTATCCCGCACGCAGTTTGCCTTTATTGTCGAGCGCAACCCACGCGAGCAGCTTTGAAAATGTAATGCAGTTGTCCTCCAAGTCGGGGTGTCGCTACAGCTGGTATTGGCTAGGACGCCACAGGGTGGAGTTTCCTCTGTATTTTTTGGGGTCATTTCCAGCAGCCGTTTTTTTCTTTCCTTTCCGTAACAAGGAACAAAGCAACAACAATGGCAACCGTGGAACAGTGTCTGCTAGAACAAATGGACCTAGATGACCAGATGATACGTTTAATTATGCTGCAAAACCGATCAAGAAGGCGGCAGCGTAGGTGGTATGTGGAACAGAGAGGAACCCTGAGTACGTCATCGCAGTATGTGACTAAAACGGACCAATCACGAGAGATTATGTCCGCGGCATTCTACCCGCAGCAAATTTTTTTGCAGTATGCACGACAAGTGACGCAGATGCAATGCGGACATTGTCGGGTCACTTTCCAAAGTGATGGAAAGGCCAAAGTATGGAAAAAGAAAGGATATGCTCATGATCCAAAACACACAAGCTCATCTGTGAAGCATGGTGGAGGTAATGTCATGGCTTGGGCTTGCATGGCAGCTTCTGGAATGGGCTCACTAGGCTGTGTTGATGATGTAACTCATGATGGTAGCAGCAGACTGAACTCTGAAGTCGACAAAACCATTTTGTCTGGAAATTTACAGAAAAATGCATCCTAAGTAATCGGGAGAAGCTTAATCATGGATCAAGACAATGACCCAAAATACACTTCCAATACAACAAAGAACTTCATCGGGGGGAAAATGTGGAAGGTCTTTGGAGGTCAATCACCGGACCTTAACCCAATAGATGTGCATTTTACCTCCTGAAGAGGAGACTGAAGGGAGAAACCCCCATAAACAAACAAGAACTGAAAGAGGCTGCAGTAAAGGCCTGGAAAAGCATTTCAAATGAAAAATGCAACAGTCTGGTGAAGTCAATGGGTCGCAGGCTTAATGCAGTGATTGCAAGTAAGGGTTATGCCACCAAATATTAAATGTTATTCACTTTAAGTTTATTTAATAAAGTTGGTTGCAATACTTTTGCTCACTTGAAAAGTGGGTGGCTTCAAACAAAAGGTGCTCTCTCCTTAGTTAACACTCCTAGATGTAAATATGAAATAGAAGCTGGAATTCTGAACTTTTGTCTCATATTCATCTTTTGATCTGAAACCCAGATGTCTCCAGTCGACAACAAAATCAAAAGAAATTGACTTCGTCGTTCCAATACTTTCGGAGGAGACTGTAGCTGTTGTATTACGGATCATTATATTGTGAAAGTGATCATATTGTTGTTGATCAGTATATTTGCACTGAGGAGGAGCAACGACATCAGTCCTCGTGTTTTACACCTCTGTCCTCTTCTTCGTGCTGCTGCTGAAAGGACAGCTGTTGTATGTCTCAGTGAAGAGGTCTACATTCCTATTAGAACCATTTTGAGATTTGTGAACATTTTAACATTCTTCATCACAATTCAACACAAGGAAGCTGTGAAAGATTGATGAATGTCATTTGTACTAAGGCAACTGTCCCACTAGTACTTTTCTAGTGAAGAATATAGTAAAGACATACTGTAGTTGGATCAATGGATACAAAAAAATCAATTTACCTGGTTGTATTTGGACAACCACATACTCAAAGGAACTCTTTTACAGACATATCACTGGCATCGGGCAGAATCCTCGCATGCCAAAAACCATCACTTTTCAGGAAACCAAGATAACAGCATGTTTGCGAGCCATTGACATTGCATCGTCAAAGACAGCAAGCCATTAACACTTTAGATTGGTCAATAATTTGTAAAAATTACAGACCCCAGTGGGGACTGACTAATAGTATCGATTTGTAAAAAAAAAATTGACATTGACCAAATTTCAACTTAGGACCCCCTGGCCGACAGTGACAATGTCCCAGAGCAGCAGCACCAAATGTACCTTTCCAACCCCCATAGCAAGGTCCATGTTGACCACAAACACCATTTTGTACATGAGGTCCTCATCTCCCTCCTGCAGAGGAGACACACGAGAAACTGAGATATGGCTTTGGACAAACTCAGGAGGTCTAAAGAACCAATGTGTACCTGTTGAGACTAAGGCTAGCTTTAAGGGCACCTCATTCTCCAGTTTGTTGAAGTAGAAAATGGCCGCCTCCTCTGCAGAAACATTCCGTGTGCGCAGGAGTGCCTAGAAATGAGGAGAACATTAGAATTACAATCAGTGTGTAGGCACGTGAAGCCAATCCCTGATATGGGAATTTGCAAACAGAAAACATGCACCATTGTGACCTCAACCATCTTTTTGTGACCAGTTTACAGTTATCCAATCACTGACCAATCAATCCATAATCCCCAAACGATACGAGTCTCCTGCGCTACCTGTTTAGCTGCCTCTTCTGGAATGTCCAGCTCCCGAAGTTGTTGCAGAAACACAGGGTTAACGTCCTGAGAAGCACACTCTTGGGGGCTTGGTTGCTTCGATGGCTCCATATTGAACTGCAAAGATGAACACCAAAACAACTCAACACTAAACTAATGCACAAAAAAAAGGGGAGGAAAAAGCTGCATCTGCATCTTTCTGTCTGTTCGCTGAGTTGCAAAATGTATGTTTCATATACACCAAATATGACTTCTATTAGTTTTACACTACCTTCACGTTTTATTGTTCTAGCCATGTTGTGACAACGAGGTGTTTTTCGGCCATATGCGTACTAGCTGTTCCCAGCCAACTCGTGACGACTTGTACCTTTTCCTCGCTTTGCAAAGACTTTTCTTTCTTTTCTGTAATACAACCCCCAGTAAAGACAAAGACAAGATTGCTTCCTTACTTATTCTGTCAGAAAACGATTTGCCAAAACATCCCCCTCCCCACCCAGGCCAGATACCCTTTAGAACTACGGAATAAGAATGCTTAGGCCTAAGAGAAACGAGGTCTTCGCACAAATGTATTTTTGCAACGTTACACTCCCACTTAACACGATAAACTACGTATTAAATACATATGCGGTTACAGCGGGCATCTCTCTGGTAAGCCTGTACGTACAAATATTGAAACGACTTTATACGTCAATGCGTCTTACTTATACTTGATGATTCCGGTCTCAGCCGGTTCAACACATATTCCAAAATGAAAAGAAACGAAAACGGTCGCGCCACTATCTTATGAATATGAGACGATGGAATATGAAAAACGACGTAAAACCTTAGCGGTTAACCAAACATGCTGAGCGATTGATGAGATCACTGCTGTGGAAATTAGATTAAATCGTTCTAGCAAAGACTTGCTTCGCGAACACCGAGCATTGAGTAAATGTAAGAAAGTTTGGGGAAAAAAACAAGTATGCGAAGCACACCTGATATCAGCGCATTTTTACTTGTATTGGGACTGTTCGTCGTTGCTTGCTTTACAAATGAGAGCTGGCGTTAGCATTAGCCACTAGCAGTAAGTTCAGTCTTGACTTACCAATTGTCGCGGACGACGAGTCACAACTTCAGTAACAGGTACAACGACGTGCTTTACCGCAGTGTTTATTCTGAAGTATTATTCTCAAAAGGATCCTCGACGACTGCGGAATTCCTCTACGGAGTCTGTCTACCACGTTGCAGGCGAACCTTGCGTTACTCCATTTTGAAGCCTCCCACTGGCACAGCTCGCGACTGATAAAACCAGATGTGAGGCGTTGTTGCGGCCGTTTTGGTCATGCTCCACCTCTGTCATAATAACAGCAATATCACGGTGGCATGGCATACTGGATACAAAAGCTGTTGTACGAAACGAAAAAAAATGAATCATAAAACCAATTCCAAATACTGCAAACACTATTTAATAGCAGTGGTACCAACACCACAGATTGGATCATGTAGTGCAAAAGGGTCTCAAACTTTTTACACCAAGTACCACCGAAAATAATCATAATAATAATAATAATGGCGGCACAGTGTCGACTGGTTAGCACGTCTGCCTAACAGTTCTGAGGAACCGGGTTCAAATACAGCCTCGCCTGTGCAACCCTCACCGGAAACGAGTCCGACTGACTGCCAGCAATGCGGACCAAACTCTAACCCTGGTCGTACAGGGACCGAACAGCCCGCATCAGGGGGTTCGGTACCCCATACTCCCAAAGCACACCCCACAGGATTCCCCAAGGGACACGGTCGAACGCCTTCTCCAAGTCCACAAAACACATGTAGACTGGTTGGGCGAACTCCCATGCACCCTTGAGGACCCTACTGAGGGTGTAGAGCTGGTCCACTGTTCCATGGCCGGGACGAAAACCACACTGCTCGTCCTGAATCTGAGATTCAACTTCCTTCTTAAAAAGGGGGACCACCACCCCAGTCTGCCAATCCAGTGGCACTGTAACTGATGTCCACGCGATGTTGCAGAGGCGTGTCAACCAGGACAGCCCTACAACATCCAGAGCCTTTAGGAACTCCGGGCGAATCTCATCCACCCCGGGGCCTTGCCAAAAGGGAGCTTTTTAACCACCTCGGTGACCTCAACCCCACAGATAGGAGCTTGGCCAGCAGGTACCCATCAGTTGCCTCATGAGTCCCACAGGCCAAAAAGGCCCGATAGGACTCCTTCTTCAGCTTGACAGCATCCCTTACCGCTGGTGTCCACCAACAGGTTCGGGGATTGCAGCCTCGAAAGGCACCGACTACCTTACGGCCACAGCTCCGGTCGACCGCCTCAGCAATGGACCCTGGACCCCACCCCGGGACGTGGGTGAAGTTCTGTCGGAGGTGGGTATCGAAACGCCTTCTGACAGGGCATTCGGCCAGACGTTCCCAGCAGACCCTCACAATACATTTTGGCTTAATTCTAAATAATTACATTTTAAAATGAGAATAAACTATTTTATTTGTAAAAAATAAACCAGTTTATTTATTATTGACTTTTTATTCATTCATCTAATTAAATCATTGGTGACTTGATTTATCCATCTATTTCCCGTACCGCTTATCCTCACTAGGGTTGCGGGCGTGCTGGTGCCTATCTCAGCTAACTCTGGGCGAGGCGCAGGGTACACCCTGAACTGGTTGCCAGGCACATAGAAACAAACAACCACTCGCACACATTCACACCTACGGGCAATTTAGAGTCTCCAGTTAACCTACCATGTATGTTTGTGGGATATGGGAGGAAACCAGAGTACCCGGAGAAAACCCACGCAGGCACGGGGAGAACATGCAAACACCGCTTTGTGCTCAGAACTGTGAGGCAGATGTGCCAACCAGTCACCCACCGTGCCGCCAAGATGGATTGATATATATTTATTTACCGGGGTTCAAATCCCGGCCTGGCCTGTGTGGAGATTGCATGTTCTCCCCTCCGGTTTCCTCCCACATCCCAAAAACATGCATGGTAGGTTGATTGAAGACATTTACCATTATTGTGCTCCTCCACGGTGTTCTAGGTCGCCTCAAGATTGTCTTAGTTTTAATAGAAGCGACAGCATTCATGACATTTGAGATTTTACAGATGAAATTATCCAAAATTTCATCAACTGTCTCAGCATTCACAGTTTGTGGCACAGCAATGGTCTCCATAAACCTAGTGGCGATGCTCTCATTTATGTACCTTTTCTTAATAGACAGAGGTTGTCTGAACTTTTGGAAGAATCTGTAATTCAAAGTATACACACAAATGGTCAGAAATAGCCATATCCTTCATGTCAATGGATAGAATGTCAACATCCTTAGAGATGACCAGGTCTACGATGTGACCTGGAGTGTGGGTTGGACTCTTAATATGTTGAGAGAGGTCAAATGTGTCTTGTATAGCAGCGAGCTCTTTAGATTTTTTTCCCCATGTTATTGTCAACATGAATGTTAAAGTCTGCCGTTATGACAAAATAGATTTAGTCAGTGCAAATAACTGACAGCAGATATGAGAAGTCCTCCTTAAATTTTCCATTGTATCTTGGAGGCCTATAAATTATTAAAACAATTACCTTTGGGTCACCTTTAACTAAAAAACTGAGATATTCAAAAGAGCTAAAATCACCCAGTATAATTTCTTTGCACTGAAATAATGACTTACAAAATAACAGCAACACCACCACCTTTTTCCCTATTCAACACTTTATTAGAGCTACTTTTGTTAACCATGTTTCATTTAGTCACAAAAAGTCCATATCATAGGTTTTAATGATGTCATTAATCAACATTGATATATTACCCAGTGACCTGATATGGAGAAGAGGTAGTCTCGCAGAGACAACTGGAGACAATGGTTTGAAAGATTTTATCCTCACTAAGTTTGTAGTTCTACTTTTTTTGTGCCATATTTCTTTGACAATCTTTCTGTCCCTTGTAATTATAGGGATCAAAAATGCCTGATCTCTATAGGGGTCTGACTTATTCTGGAAAAGACCCTGCAGATATCAGTCAGATAAGTTTCTTCATGGGTGGAGAAGGTGCCCTTCGCATCTTAGTGGACGGTGGTTTCAGGCGAGGGGGATGGGAGGAAGATCTTGGAATGGTGTGCGTTGGATTCCAATATTGACAATCGTCTTCATCCTGTCCGTCACACCTAGCACAGAATTTAGGCTAGTAGAGAGTGAATTTTGCGTTGGGCTTTGCACCAATGGGGCAGGGAGGGGCGTGGGAGATTCAATGTGCTGGCTCATCTCATTTGTCATTCGCTCCTCCGATTGTTTGGATGACCCTGATGAATCCGTCTGCGCCTCGTGTCGCCTTATCTCCTGTTCCTCTGATTGTTTGGGAACAACTGCATCTTTTTGTCCTTCACCAACGCCAGTGTTTTCTTTTTGGGCCGCTGAATGACGTACACAGTAACAAATGTTGGCAGCCAATAACTTAACCCCTTGTCTATTTAGACAGAAACCGTCTGCCTTGTAAAGATGTCTGCACTCCAAAACCAACGCAGAAATTGTCAATGAAACTAACGGATAATGCTGTACACACTTCTTTGAGCCACTTATTTAATTGACTGAGCTGAGAGAAACGTTCATCTACAAATCGTACAAATGGTAGAGGTCCACTAATAAAAACCCCAGCATCCAAACATTGCACTTTTGTTAGGAGATCAATGAAATCTCACTTCAGCACCTCTGATTGCTGCTTGGGAACATCCAAGGCCCCTGTGTGTATAATGACAAACTTCACAGTTGGGTGCTGATTAGTGATCTCCAGGATTTTTATAGTGATATCAGACACCATGTCATTGGTAAAACACAGTACTTTGGTGTTCTTCTCACTGCAAAAACGTTTCACATCCTTGACAGCTCCATCACTATTAATGTTTGGGGTGCCATTTCTTCTTGTATGATTTAGTTTCATACCTTTCAGGGTGGTGGGGGATGAGCATTCTTCGCCAGGGTCTCGTAAAAGTGGGTCAAATCTATTTGTAAGTCTGATGTCAATGTTTTGCATTGACTCGCGTCCTTTTTTCTTGCCCTTCGCTGTAGCAACCGTCCACGGCCGCTCACTCGGCGTTGAAGCAGCCCGCAATGCAGGCCAGCCGGATTAATCGGTAATCTGCTGGTGTTGTGTCCTCCCTTTTAGATGTTGTCCCATATCTTTGGGCTTTGCTCCCAGTAAATTCAAGGGAGAACTGCGGGATGGTCCATTACCGTTTCCACAGTCCACATCCGTCCTCTTTGTTGAGATAAGTGGCTGTCTGTTAGCACACTTCTGCTCACCATTTTGAGACATCGGTAGAGTGGTTTCATTCCCCAGCTGTCCATTTACATCCACATACACTTCAAGACGGTGGATTTTCGTTTCCAGGATTGACATCCTCTGCAGCAGTCCGTGATAGTCCTCAGTGGAAAAGGGAGACATCTTGATTGCTGGTCTTGTTGCTAATAGCAGGCTTGTGCTGATTAGCAGGGCACGCTCACATAATGGTGAGAGGGTATCAGAAAATATTGGAATATAGCAACAAATGACAGTTGTTGTACAAAAGTACAGTCCCACAGGTTTAAAAATATCTTTAAAAAACAAGCTGACTTTAAAATTGCCCGTAGGTGTGACTGTGAGTGCGAATGGTTGTTTGTTTGTATGTGCCCTGCGATTGGCTGGCGACCAGTTCAGAGTGTACCCTGCCTCTCTTCTAGGCTCTTCTAATAAACTAAATTATATTTTTTTTAGACCTTCATCCTCCTGTATATCCATCCATCCATTTTCTGAGCCGCTTCTCCTCACTAGGGTCGCGGGCGTGCTGGAGCCAGCCAATCGCAGGGCACATAGAAACAAACAACCATTCACACTCACAGTCATGGCTACGGGGAATTTACAGACATTATTAAATGAACAAAGAAAACCCACACAGGCACAGGGAGAACATGCAAACTCCACAGAGGTGGGGACGGGGATTGAACCCCGCACCTCAGAACTGTGAGGTTGACGCTCTAACCAGTCGGCCACCGTGACGCCTCCTCCTTTATATCTTTCAGTGAACTCATTTAGTCCAGTCTAAGTTTTAAGTAAAACTCATGTTGACCTATTGCAGTTGGCTGCAGAAGTGACTGCAGTATCTTGGATGAGGGTCTTCAGTGGACATAGCCTGCAGTACTGCCCTTTTCCCTGTCCCAACATATTCTCTAAAAGAAATAATGAAAGTGTGAAAAGACCTTATAAGGTTAAAATTAGGGTGGGTTATTGTGAGTGTGGTTCATATTAATGCCGCCACACTTAAAGTGGCACTAAACAGGCCCCAAAAATGTCATGTAAATCCGACACACCACAGAGAAATGTTAACAAGCCTGCCAAATTTGAATAAAATAAAAAAACAAAAAAATGCTAAGAATCAGAATCAGGCTTCAAAACTTGAATAATAAGGGCTCAGTCAAAATCCTTACCTGAGCCTGATTCAGATGCTGGGGCATGACCTCAAGAGATCTGTTCACAGGAATCTTAGTGAACTGCAACAGTTTTGTAAAGAAGAATGCTCCAAGATTCATCGTGATCGGACATGTATGATCTGAAACTACAGGAAAAGTTTAGTTGAGGTTATTGCTGCCAAAGGAGGGTCAAGCAGTTATTACTTTTTACTCCCTGTCCTGTGAATGTTTACGTTATGCTGTGTACTTGTGTATATGAAAAAGTATAATGGTTTCTGTATTTTTTTAAGCAGACTCCGTTTAGTCTTGTGATTTAGATCAAGCTCAGATAAAGTTTTATGACCAATTTATGCAGAAATTTGAGAAATTCCAAAGGGTTCACAATCACATGTTTTTCCCATCCACTGTATTTGCTACATGCCAGAATAATAAGATGATTTTTTTTGTAGTCTTTTTTTCATGACTTCTTCAGTCGGTTTACATACAGTACAATTTCTATGCCTTTTATGCCTTTTATGGTGGCACGGTGAAAAACTGGTTAGCAGATCTGCCTCACAGTTCTGAGGACCCGGGTTCAAATCCAGCCTCCCCTGTGTGGAATTGGCATGCTCACCCTGTGCCTGCGTGAGTTTTCTCTGGGTACTCCGGTTTCCTCCCACATCCCCCAAAACATGCACGATAGGTTAATTGAAAACTCTTAATTGCCCGTAGGTGTGAATGTGAGTGTGAATGGTTGTTTGTCTATATGTGCCCTGTGAATGGCTGGAGACCAGTTCAGGGTGTACCCTGCCTCTCGCCCAGAGTTAGCTGAGATAGGCACCAGCACGCCCGCAACCTTAGTGAGGATAAGCGATACGGAAAATGGATGGATAAATCAATCAACCAATTATTTAATTTGATGAATGAATAAAAAGTAAATGATAAATAAACTGGTTTATTTTACAAATCAAATAATTTATTCTCATTTTAAGATGTAATTATTTAGAATTATGCTAAATTAGCTTAAATAACCAATTATCTATTAAAAATATGGAAAACAAAGTTTAAAGGTCCCATATTTTGGCTGTTTAGACCTCCATAAATTGACTCTAACATGAATTTAGTATATAAGTGTCAATTTCATCAAAAAAACCAAACAAGTGTCCGGAAAAGGCCCTTCTGACAGCTACTTCCGTTTGACCCAGTTTTGTATCCATTCATTCATCGTCCGTACCGCTTATCCTCGCATGTGTCGCAGGTGTGCTGGAGCCTATCCCAGCTATCGAGAGGAAAACAAACTTTAAAGGTCCCATACAACCTGAACTGGAACATGCAAACTCCACACAGGTGGGGCCGGGATTTGAACCCCAGTCCTCAGAACTGTGAGACAGATGTGCTAACCAGTCGTCCACCGTGCCGCTGTTTTGTATCTACTTTGTGCATATTTGACTAAGACTGCTCCCTTTCCTCTGGTTGCCCCATGTAGAAGACCCCCCTTGTGAGAGCACCCGTGTTTGTTGACAGCGCTGGCTCGGGGGCGGAGAGGTAGATGGAGATCTTCGCTAGTGACGTAGATAAGATGGAAACATTCTAATGACCTGATTTCAGGCCTCTCGGCAAGAAAATGTCTGCAACTCAGGAATGCGTGGACGATTTTAATTCATATTTCACGTTTACTGAGGCACCATAGAGTCAATATAACATCCCAAATACTACAAAAAGTTGGTTTGTTAAAATATGGCACCTTTAATATATATGTATTTAATTGTATTTATATTCTACAAATCAACCAATTGTAAAAAATGAAAATGAAAAAAACACATTTAATCCCATTTTTAGGAAACTCGATTTAATGCAAAAATGGATCAAATCCTCGTCAGGTCAGATTAAACAACAGAGGGCGGCCCCCTGTACTTTGCCCACCCCTTAATTTGACTGGTCCCAGTCTAAGACAAAGCATGTCTATCATTCTTTGATAAAACGTACAGTATGTAGAGATAATTTTTTTTTTTAAGGAAAAGATCACCCGTACATGGTACTAAATACTCATGAAATGTTAACTTCCAACATTGAAGCAAGTATTGAAAAACTGTTTCAAAGAATGTCTACCATTATTATGGCATTACAGCAAAGAGAAATAATTTTGGTCATCCTAATTGACCTCAAACATGAAAGCTTTAGTGTGGTTTAATGTCAGATAGTCAGCTGGATAAAAGTGTCTTTTTATATAGTGTATAAAGAATAAATAAATAAATTGTTTAGAGATTGCAATGTAAAAATAAAAGCCAAGGGGGTGAATGTTTTTGTGTACTGTTATGCAACATACCCAGAGTAGTATGTTTTTGAAGGAAAGCACAACGACAAAATTAGAATACTTTATTACGTCAGCATCTGAGAGAATTTGCATTTCCTCTCAATTAACAGGTTAAATCACTACAATAACATTTGAAAACAGTCTGTACAATGTTATTAACACACAAAATTAGAAACAGCTTTAAAATTGCTCCTTGCAGAGCCTGCTCTACATCTCCAAAAGTATTCAATCTCATAGTTATAGTTGCCTTTTGATCATTTCTAATCCTGTATCCAAATCTGAACTGGTATTTTCTTGAGCAGAAAATCGGTTCATACAAGTTATTAGCTGCTTCTGGCTGCATTTGGAGCTCTGTACACGAGGAAACAGTCAGAACTGAGACTGAGACTGAGAAAGGTCTTGGTCTCTGTAAGCACTAGGCACTGACCAAACTTTGATACTAAAATGCAAATGGTCGCTTTTTAAACATTATATAAATGCATATTTGATGGTTTATCTCGTCCTATCAAAACCCAACTATAACCCAAAGCCCAACCAGTTCATGACTGCGATGCCTTATAAATCAAAATCACCTAACCACAGACATTAACACATAAAAGAAGGGAAAGACCCAGACCAACAGAGAGCATCATTTATCCCCCAAATACCCCTTGTTTTTTTTTTTTAAATAACCAAAACACCACCAAAGCATCACAATTCAATTGTGCCCCAATCAAAAGCAGAATAGATTCAGAAGATCGACACCAACTGACTAGCAGCACAGTAAATACATCCGCTTACATTTAAAACCTTTTATCTTATACATGGTTTCTGTCCCAAAATGGCACATAGTACAAACAATAATGTACCATTGTGCCACAACAGTTTAGGGTAGCACAAGGTTGAAAAACAAAAAAAGAGAATGTAAAAGCTGAAATGAGAAGGGATGTTAAGACAGAACCTTAAATGACGAAACATCGCTGGGTAGTACTAGTCCTAAAATCTGTTCTATAGGTTTGTTTTTAATATTGGTCCAGTGACTTGTGCACTTAAAGTAACATCAAGATAAATCAGTAGCCCTAAAATGAGTGAAAAAAAAGGGGAAAATGACAATTTCAGGTTCTAAGTACCTTAAACTACTCATGAGCAGGATTTCAATTAAAATCGTGCGTTCGTTTAAACCACAATGTCTAGCAAGTATCGCGATGTTCTGTGCGTACAATACACTCAAAGCTGGTGCACTGAAATAAAAGCATGTCATGTAGCGGAGCAGGTTGAGGTAGAGAGAAGCACTTGAGAAACTTGCGGCTAATCGGGTATAGGGGATGTGTTGAAAATGAAAGTAGAAGGGGGGGCAAATGTTGTCACAAGTTCCCTGTACAATGAATCACTTACGGAGGACAGAAGGGGTTTTTCTCAAGCTACTTTCACCGCTTTAAAACATCGGTGACTGTGAGCAGTTTGACACCAAAACAATACAGGTTAAGTGACAACCAGCAAAAACAACCAGGGATCACTGTTCACACATATTAAGCAAGAAAATCGATTTGACCGTACAGCAGCAACAAGAGAACAAAATGAATTGACATTACCATAACAGCAGGCGTGAACTGTGTTAATTTTATATCCCATCTTCATTTTTCCAGGTAATTGTCATATTCTTACAATAACCCAAAGTCCACAATATACAAATAGTACAAAAAAAGAGCTAGGAGGTCAACTTCAGCCATCTTTATCTTCAGCTGCTTAGTAATAAAATTACAAAGTTGATTTAAAAACTAAGCCCCTGTTCTGCAAGCGATCAGTCCTAAAAATCTCCAGTGCTATCGTGTGTTTCAGTTCAACCAGCAAGGTATACCCGCTCACTCCACTGTTTCTTATATCACCGGGAGGAGTTTTCTGTCACAAGTCTGTGACCTTATTCTCTACAGCCGCAGCGACCTGCTGTAGCCTGTAGCCAAGCTGCATCTTCTGGGCTGTGGTGTCCTCCTCTAGTGCTGTGATTATCTGTGGGCAAATAAGAACAAGTTGTTGAGGGTGTGTGGGGGTGGGGGGGGAATCGGTTTATCATTCCTTTGAAACTAGAAAGTTACAAATTATACATCACCTATCACATTTATAATCTAATGTTACACACCTATTATACTGAATTGGATCACAGCCACATTGAAGCTAAGTCATCCCTATTTGCAAAGAATATCGTGTCAATGTCACCAATTGGCAAGACATTATTGTATGTGTTCACCAGTTTCAGTGGTGTTTTTATATGGAAAACAGTTAGGCGTACAACCACCTCTGGCTTACTGTCAAGTTGCTTTTCCATCTGCAATTTTGGTGGTCACGAACCATTCGCACACACAATCTTCCATCCCAAAAAAATCCACAAAAGCACAGAGAACATGACAACTCCACACAGCTGGATAAACCAAATGGGAATTTTAGCAGATGCAGCAGGATTGCGCTGATTCTTTTTTTCTGCTCATTCATCTTGCTTCCCCAGCCACTTGCAAAAGTTCACTGGGCTCCACAATGCACAGATACACAGGGAGGTTGAGCACGTAACATACCTGGTCGTAGTATTTATTGATATACTTGTACAGCTCATGCAGCGCAACCAAGTAGTTCAGTTCTCCTGAATAGTTCTGAAACAAAAGTCATATTAGCCGTCAGTCCAAAATATAAAAGATACAGTGACATTGGGTAGGCAAAGTATTCAGACGCCCTTAAATTTTTCACTCTTTGTTATATTGCAGCCATTTGCTAAAATCATTTAAGTTCATTTCCCCCCTCATTGATGTACACACAGCACCCCATATTGACAGAAAAAAATGGAAGTGTTGACATTTTTGCAGATTTATTAAAAAAGAAAAACTGAAATATCACACAGTATTCAGTATTCAGACCCTTTGCTCAGTATTTTGTAGACGCACCCTTTTGAGCTAATACAGCGTGGAGTCTTTTTGGGAATGATGCAACAAGTTTTTCACACCTGGATTTGAGGATCCTCTGCCATTCCTCCTTGCAGATCCTCTCCAGTTCTGTCAGGTTGGATGGTGAACGATGGTGGACAGCCATTTTCAGGTCTCTCCAGAGATGCTCAATTGGGTCTGAGTCAGGACTCTGGCTGGGCCATTCAAGAACAGTCACGAAGTTGTTCTGAAGCGACTCCTTCGGTATTTTAGTGCTTAGGGTCATTGCCTTGTTGGAAGGTGAACCTTCGGCCCAGTCTGAGGTCCTAAGCACTCTGGAAAAGGTTTTCGTCCAGGATGTCCCTGTACTTGGCCACATTCATCTTTCCTTCGATTGCAAACAGTCGTCCTGTCCCTGCAGCTGAAAAACACCCCCACAGCACGATGCTGCCACCACCATGCTTCACTGTTGGGACTGTATTGGACAGGTGATGAGCAGTGCCTGGTTTTCGCCACACATACCGCTTAGAATTAAGGCCAAAAAATTCTATCTTGGTCTCATCAGACCAGAGAATCTTATTTCTCATCATCTTGGAGTCCTTCAGGTGTTTTTTTTTAGCAAACTCCCTGGGGGTTTTCATTTGCCTTGCACTGAGGAGAGGCTTCCATTGGGCCACTCTGCCCTAAAGCCACGACTGGTGGAGGATTGCAGTGATGGTTGACTTTCTAGAACTTTCTCCCATCTACCGACTGCATTTCTGGAGCTCAGCCACAGTGATCTTTGGGTTCTTCTTCACCTCTCTCACCAAGGCTCTTCTCCCCCGATTGCTCAGTTTGGCCGGACGGCCAGCTCTAGGAGGGATTCTGGAGGCCACTGTGCTCTTAGGAACCTTAAGTGCCGCAGACATTTTTTTGGAACCTTGGCCAGATCTGTGCCTTGCCACAATTCTGTCTCTGAGCTCTTCAGGCAGTTCCTTTGCCCTCACGATTCTCATTTGCTCTGACATGCACTGTGAGCGGTCAAGTCTTATATAGACAAGTGTGTGTGGCTTTCCTAATCAAGTCCAATCAGTATAATCAAACACAGCTGGACTCCAATGAAGGTGTTGAACCATCTGAAGGATGATCAGAAGAAATGGACAGCACCAGAGTTAAATATGAGTGTCACAGCAAAAGGTCTGATCACTTATCTGTGTGATATTTCAGTTTTTCATTTTTTAATAAATCTGCAAAAATTTCAACAATTACATTTTTTTTCTGTCAATATGGGGTGCTGTGTGTACATTGAGGGAAAAAAATAACTTAAATGATTTTAGCAAATGGCTGCAATATAACAAAGAGTGAAAAATTTAAGGGGTCTGAATACTGTAAGTGGACAGTTTGTGTCTTAAACTCAAATCTTATATTAATCTTCTCATCCAAATTTGAATATATCTCATAAGACTGTGCGATTTCAGATCAATATCAGTAGTAGTTTTGTGTTTTTTGTAATCATGATGCCACAACAGAAAGGTTACCATTGATAGCAAAGAGGAGAAATAACTTTATTGTGTAGGATATACTATAGAACTGATTCATTAGATTTTGTTTATTTAGGTTGCAGTTCGATTTGACATTGATTTAAATGCTCTGATATCAATTCAGCAAGAAGTAGAAATACACAAACAATTAAGAATACATTTTGACAATATTATTTCAAATGTGTCCTCTGTCGTAGACATTTGTAAACTTGAATATCTCCAACCCACTGCATACTACTGAGTTAACTCCTTTTGCCCCCTACAGAGGACATTAAGAGCTTTTCAATGATAGCAAATGTGAAGGGGTGGGTCTTTGTTACCTACCCTTTTTTCATGAATCAAAAAAGAAAAGGTAATTAGATCATGTTTTTTTCTTTTGGGCGTCAGGAGGATATATCATAGGTCACGTCAATTTTATAAGCAAAAGATCTGAAAACAAAAATTTGCACATAACTTACTTGTGGTCATGGAGTGCAAAAGTAAAAAAATAAATAAAAAAAAGACAGCTGTGTACAAACTGAAAAGGTAAATTGCATGTAAACTTAATGTGCATTTCCTGTTTGAAATTCTAATTTAAAAAAAATGTCCAGAGTAATAACTTATTTGCGCATAGTACAAGGGTAAACATGATGACAGCTCTGTATTGAAAAGGTAAAGAGCGGTTGTTGTGTAATTTGACTAATTCTAAACTTGTGTTAACATTAATTCTTAACAGAGTATTTTATCCTCATGATGTTCTTTTATATTGTCCATTCATAGACATTTATTACTGTCCAATTCATGCTTTACACTTGGCTGTGCTAAAAGTTATTTTTCAAAGGTCATAGGTCACCTCATAGCTGTCTCGGTTTGTACCAAATGGTATTGGACTAGACCCAAAAGCAGACTGAGACTGAGGAAGCAGTTGGAAGGGGTTTATTAGGGTGAAGCGCGAGGTCAAGAATTCCAAGGCGTGATGGTGGTCCGTAGAAGCAGGAGACTGCAGCGTGAGCAGGTGAGTGAACTTGGCAGTGCGGTTGAAGCCAGCGTCGTGACAGGAGACACAGGAGGACACTGGAGGAGGAGGAAAAACAGGGAGTAAGTTCAGGCACGGATATCAGGGAATCTTTTCTTACGATCATGAGCAAAGAGTCGGCCGGTGTACCGCGTAGGAGTGAGAATACTCTGGCGCTGGAACACAGGCAGCTGAGGCTTAGAGGGGGTCCGGTTTGGTGGCCTCAGAATTGCATCTCTGCTTTTTGCAGATGAGGTGGTTCTGTTGGCTTCATCAAGCCGTGATCTCCAACTCTCACTGGAGCGGTTTGCAGCCGAGGGTGAAGCGGCTCGGATGAAAATCAGCACCTCCAAATCTGAGACCATGGTCCTCAGTCGGATAAGGGTGGAGTGCCCTCTCCGGGTCGAGGATGAGATCCTGCCCCAAGTGGAGGAGTTTAAGTATCTTGGGGTCTTGTTCACGAATGAGGGAAAAATGGAACGGCAGATCGACAGGCGGATCGGTGCAGCGTCTGAAGTGATGCGGACTTTGTATCGATCCGTTGTGGTAAAGAAGGAGCTAAGTCGAAAGGCGAAGCTCTCGATTTACCGGTCGATCTATGTTCCTTCCCTCACCTATGGTCACGAGCTGTGGGTCGTGACCGAAAGAACAAGATCCCGGATACAAGCGGCCAAAATGAGTTTCCTCCGCAGGGTGACCGGCTCTCCCGTAGAGATTGGGTGAGAAGCTCGGTCATTGGACCTAGGACACACTAAAGAGACTACGTCTCTTGGCTTGCCTGGGAACCCCGCGAGATCCCCTCGGAAGAGCTAGAGGAGTGGCTGGGGAGAGGGAAGTCTGGGCTTCCCTGCTGAGGCTGCTGCCCCCGCGACCCGGCCTCAGATAAGTGGAAGACAATGGATGGATGGATAGTTGGAACACAGGAACAGGCAGGCTAAAGTGCAGGCTGTGACGAGTGCTGATTTGAACCAGGTGCACATGCGAAGAGGTGATTAGTGGTGGAGAGAGAGGGAAAAAATAGGCACAAGGCACCACCCAGGCTTCACAGAGGAACTGCAGAGCACAGATCATGACAGTACCCGCCCCCTTGCGCCCTTCCACGCTTCCCAGGGTGGGCCGCATAAAAATCCTTGATGAGAGCGTCATCCAAAATGAGTTTACGGGATATCCAGGCACGCTCCTCTGGACCGTAACCCTCCCAGTCCACTAAGAACTGGAACCCCCCCGACCTCGGGGCCGCACATCAAAGTTGCGTGACACAGTGAAGGCAGGATGGTTGTCGATGAATGATAACTGTACCAATGTGGAGTTAATGATTTTGGTGAAAAGGAAAAGGCCCAATGAAGCGTGGTGTGAGTTTACGTAATTCCGTTTGGAGAGGGAGGTCTCGGGAGGAGAGCCACACTATCTGAACCATCTTGCATTCCGGTGTAGGGGAGCGATGAAGATCCGCCAACCGCTTGTTTCTTTCGGCCAAACGAGTGAGAGTTGCCCTAACGTCCTTCCAAATAGTATGAATCCTCCGCAGGTGCTCCCTCACCGACGGAACCACCACAAGATGCTCCTGCTCCTTAAACAGAGGGGGTTGGAAACCATAACATGCCATGAAGGGAGACATACCTGTGGAGGAGCTGGTGAGAGAGTTGTGGGTATATTCAACCCACGGGAGAAAGGTGCTCCAGGAGGCGGGATTGTGTGCGGCAACACAGCGAAGAGCGGACTCCAGATTTTTATTTGCCTGGTCCGTCTGGCCGTTGGACTGTGGATGATAGCCAGAAGACAGACTGTCTGCTGCACCCACCGCCTTACAGAACTCCCTCCAGACCTGGTAGGAGAACTGAGGACCTCGGTCCGAGACAATGTCTATGGGAATTCCGTGGAGTTTGAATACGTGAACGACAAGAAGGTTAGTGGTCTCGAAAGCAGAAGGTAACTTGGTAAGGGGTACGTAGTGGACACTTGGAGAAACAATCTTTGACGGTAAGAATGACAGTGTTACCTTCAGAGGGGGGTAGGCCAGTAACAAAGTCCAAGGCAATGTGGGACCAGGGACGGCTTGGGATAGGAAAAGGGCGCAGCAAGGGAAGAGATGAAAGGGCAGATGTGAGGCTTTTCCCCGGGGACAGACGGAGCAGGCTGGGACGAACTCCCGGGTATCTTTCGCCAGGCTGGGCTACCAAGGTTTGAGTGCTTCCGGGATGACACATGAGTTTGGAGCTGTGACCCCACTGAAGCACCTGAGAGCGGGCAGACTCGAGCATGAAAAGACAGTCAGGGGTCTGGTTGGTCTCTCTGAGGCGCCTTAACCACTTGTTCGAGCTCCCAGGTAGCAGTCCCGACAAAACAGGAGGAGGGAAGGATGGGTTCAGGCTCCTCAGAGCTGGAAGGAGGCGAGAGAGGGCAATTAGCTTGGTGTTGCGAGACCCCGGATGAAAGGAGAGGCTGAAATTAAAATGGCTGAGGAACAGTGCATAGCGTGCTTGACGGGGGTTCAGCCCGCTGAGCAGTGTGGAGGGAGGAAAGGTTCTTGTGGTCTGTCCAAATAATGAAGGGAGTTCCGGACCGCTCCAACCAATGCCTCCATTCCGCCCATACAATTGCCAGCAACTCACGATTACCAACGTCGTAGTTATGTTCGGAGGGTGACAGGCGACGGGAAAAGAAGGCACAGGGGTGGAGTTTCTGTGTCTGGGGTCCCGCTGGGAGAGGACTGCTCCAGCTCCAGTGTCCGAGGCGTCAACCTCAACCACGAACTGGTGGGAGGGGTCAGCGTGTTTCAGGATAGGGGCACTGGTGAACAGTTCTTTGAGGCGATTGAAGGCTTGGGAACCAGCAGGTGTCCACTGAAACGTGAAGTTGTTAGAGGTAACGCTAGTGAGGGGAACGGCCACTTTGCTGTAGTCCCTGATGAATCTGCGGTAGAAGTTTGCGAAACCCAGGAAGTGTTGCATCTCCTTGCTGCTGGAAGGTATGGTTGATGACTGCCTCGATTTTGGATGGGTCTGGTTGTAGTTGTCCCTTAGCAATAATATATCCCAAAAAGTGATGAGATGAGATGCAATTCACACTTTTTGGGTTTGACATAGAGGTGGTTTTCCAGGAGGCGCTGAAGTACTTGGTGGAAATGTTGTCGATGTTCCTCCAGTGAGCGGGAGAAAATGAGGATGTCGTCTAAGTAGACGAAGACGAACCGGTTAACACATTATGAATGAATGAAACTGTCGCCCGCTCTGGAGTCGATGAGGGCGGTTACTGGGGAGTTGTGTTTCAGTCCAAGGATACAAGCTGGAATGGTCATGCGAGAGGGAGAGCTGGGGATGGAACTGGCCTGGCTCACCACGGCGCTATGGAAACGTGGGGAGCCTGTTTTTTTGGCTTCTCTAGTACAGTGGGGGGTGATGAGGTGTCTGCTCGGGCTTCCGGGAACAGCCTATTAGCTGGAGAGGTTGTGTCCTCAGAGGGTGCTAGACTGCGGGATCGGCTCTCTTTTTCTCTCTCTCTAAATCAATTGTCCATTTTTTGGCTAGAGAAATTAGATCCTCTAAGGAAGTGGGCTCATCTCTAGCCGCTAATTATCCTTTAGTCGTTCTGACAGCCCTTTAGAAAAAAATTACCATCTGGGCCGCCTCATCCCACCCACATTCACCTGCCAGAATCCGAAACGCGAGTCGGCAGATTTGGAGCCTTGCGTAAGGTCCAGCAGCTGCCGAGACGCCTCCCTGCCCTTAACAAGGTGGTCAAAAACTTTCTTCAATTTGGCGGAGAATCATTCGAAGGAGACTAACACCGGTGAGGAATTATGCCACAAACCAGCTAGGAGCTCTTCCGCGCAGGAGATTTATGACATAAGCAATTTTAGCTTTATCGGTGAAGTAACTCAGAGGCTGCAGGTCGAAGACTAGAGAGCAGTTCAATAAAAACTGGCCACAGGAACCTACATCCCCAGAGAATGGTTCGGAAGGGGGAACGTCAGGTTCCTTGTAAGGGGTGGGGGCGCGGGGGGTTAGGGGGAGATATGGAGGCAGCGAGCTTGGAAGGAATACTCACAGGGGGTTCGGTGAGGCGGGGGTTGCCGGAGTGCATCTGAGCGGAAATGAGGGATACTTGTGTGTGAAGGTGTTAATATAGTTCATGAATTGCTGAAGAATCTTATCCTGTCGGCTGATGTGGGCACCTTGGTGGATGAGTGCTTCCCTCAATGCTTTCAGAGTTGCTGGGTCCATAGTGGCCAGAGTATTCTGTCTCGCTATTGGACTGGACCAAAAAGCAGACTGAAACTGAGGAAGCAGTTAGAAGGAGTTTATCAGGGTGAAGCGCGAGGTCAAGAATTCCAAGGCATGATGGTGGTCCGTAGAAGCAGGGAGCGTGCGGGAGACTGGAGCGTGAGCAGGTGAGTGAACTTGGCAGTGCGGTTGGAGCGAGCGTCGTGGTAGAAGACACAGGAGGGCACTGGAGGAGGGGGAAAAACAGGGAGTAAGTTCAGGCATGTATGTCAGGGAATCTATTCTTACGATCATGAGCAAGGAGTCGGCCGTTGTACCGTGTAGGAGCGAGAATACTCTGGCGCTGGAACACAGGAACAGGCAGGTTTAAGTACAGGCTGTGACGAGTGCTGATTGGAACCAGGTGCGCAGGTGAGGAGGCGATTAGTGCTGGAGAGAGACGGAAAAAAGAGGCACAAGGCACAACCCACGCTACGCAGAGGAACTGCAGAGCACAGATCATGACAAAGCAGCAATAAAAATAACATGTCCCATCGTTGAAGCATTTTGCTATGTCTGGAGGAGAGAGAAGGGGCTATGAAGAGGTGATTACAGTGTAAGGGAGTAGCTGAAAGCTTGACAAATGTTGCCCATTGCCCCCTCACAGTTTGTTTGTAACTATTCTCTAGCTATCCTTAGATTTAGGTAAGCAATTATTCTCCCTCTTCACTCAAGATTTAGTTTAGAAGATAAACTGGTATGTGCCAAAAAATTGGAATATCAAGGGCAAGTCCATTTATTTCAATAATTTGTTTCAGAAAGTGAAACTTATATTAGTTCGCCACACAAAATGTCAAATATTTCAAGTCTTTATTTGTTTCGTTTTTGATGATTATGGCAGAAAGACAGAAAAATAAATCCAGTATTTCACAAAATTGGAACATTTCATGTGACCAACAAAAAAGGATCTTAAACACAGAAATGTTGGCCTTTTGAAAAGTGTATAGGTGTGTATGTGAGTGCGAATGGTTGTTTGTTTATGTGTGCCCTGCGATTGGCTGGCGACCAGTTCAGGGTGTGCCCCGCCTCCTGCCCGATGATAGCTGGGATAGGCTCCAGCACGCCCGCGACCCTAGTGAGGAGAAGCGGCTCAGAAAATGGATGGATGGATGGATTAAAGTAATATGCCCTCAGTACTTTGTTGGGCCTCCTTTTGCATTAATTACAGCATCAAGGCGGCGTGGCATGGAAGTGATCAGCCTTTGGCACAGTTCAGGTGTTATTGTAGCCCAAGCTTTTTTAATATTGGCCTTCAGATCGTCTGCATTTTGGGGTTTCTGTTCCCTCATCTTCCACTTGACAATACCCCATCGAGTTTGTCAAGTAGTGTTATTCCATGGCTATTAAACCAGGTATTGGTAGTTTTGGCTTTGTGGGCAGGTACCAAGTCCTGCTGGCAAATAAAATCATTGTCTCCAAAAAGCTCATCGGCAGCAGGAAGCATGAAGTGCTTTAAATTTCCTGGCAGACAGCTGCGTTGAGTGTGGACTTGATAAAAGACAATGGACCCAACACCAGCAAATGACATGGCTCCACAAACCATTACTGACTGTGGAAACTTCACACTGGACTTTAGCAGATTGACTTTTGTGCTTCTCCAGTTTTCCTCCAGACTCTGGGACCTTGATTTCCAAATAAAATCCAAAATGTACTTTCATCTGAAAAGAGGACCACTGGGCAACAGACCAGTACTTTTTCTCCTTAGCCCAGCAGATGCTTCTGACATTGTTTTTGGTTCAGGAGTGGCTTGACACGTGGAATTCTACAGCTGTAGCCCATGTCATGCAGACGTCTGTATGTGGTGGTTCTTGATGTGCTTACACCAGCCTCAGTTCACTCCTTATGAAGCTCCCCCAGATTTCTGAATCGCCGTTAGTTGACAATTCTCTCAAGGCTGTGGTCATCTCTGTCACTTGTGGATCTTTCCCGGCCACATTTTCTCCTTCCTCTTAACACTGTTAATGTACTTTGTTTCAGCGCTCTCTGAGGATTCAGATTCTTTTGCAATTTCTCCTTTTGGAGGGTTTCAATTATGATTTTCTCCACAACTGTCAAGTTAGCAGTCTTCTCCATAATTCTACGAAACCAGATTGAGACCATTTAAAAGGCTGAGCATACCTAGCACAGTTGTATAGTTGTTAAAATACTCTTTTATGTCAGTTAGTCCCATAATCCCATAAATAGTTGTAAGAATCCATCCATCCAGTTTCTGAATCACTTATCCTCAGTAGGGTTGCGGGTGTGCTGGCGCCTATCTGTGAATGTTAACTGAGCCTATGTACGTTTGCAGCTGCTGTGTGTTTACAGCTGCAGCTCATTCAGAATGCTGCAGCTCAGGTGCTGACCAGAACTAAGAGGTCAGAACATATTACTCCAATTCTCTTTACACTGGCTCCCAGTCAGCTTTAGAATAGATTTTAAAGTTCTGCTACTGGTCTATAAATCACTAAATCCTTTCGGTCCTGAATACAAGAAAGAAATGCTAATGGAATGATGGTGGTGGCTTCAATGGCATTTGTAGACTCCTAAAGTGCACTTGCAAATCACTGAGGACTTTCCTAATTTATCATAAAGAGGAGTTGGGGCTGTAAAGACATTTATTTTTTATTCAGCACTGTATACTTAAAACAACTTATTAGGGTTAGGATTACTATTATTATATGCAGGATTTTTAAGTAATACCTTATTAAGGAGCATGTATGCAGCATTGTGACAATTGCCAGTTCTTTCTCTGTTAAACCCCATTCATTTATTGCCTGACCACACGCTTGCTGTTTTGGGCCCTGTGTGGCTTTCCGTGCAGGGCTCTAGTCTGCAGAATTCCTACTCGTTAAAAATGAAAAGTCACTCTTTCTGCAGACTTAAACGACTCCAAAACCGTTGTCTTCACTCTGTGTACAGCTTCGGGACGGCGACTTCTGACGTGTTTTCGTGTCGGTGTTGCACAACGTGGTTTGAGTGTCTTTTGTCCATTTCCTGTGTTCCAGATTTACAGGGGAATCCAAAATGCCTCCAAACATTCATACAACGTGAATCACACGCAAAGCGCCCCTCCCTGGCCAGGAGATGAATCGATTCAGAGCATTTGCTGAATACATATTGAATGGCGGATTGCAATGCACTGATGAATATAAACCAGAAAGTGAGCTGGGTCTTTAAAGCAAATGCCTGTTTTTTTTATTTTTTATTTCATTTTACTGATCTGGACTTTGCCTGATGTTTGGTACAGGCATGTGTGACCCTGCTGATCAGAGAATATGGCTTACTTAACAACCCTACGTCTTCATGCTCATCACCTCGTTTATTGCGGGTCATCGAAGGTATGGTGTGTACACATTTTGGCTAACTTGGATGAATGTTATAATTTGACCTAAAACATAGCCTGTATGTTGTTGTTGTTGTTTTGGAGAGTGATGGTCTGTCTCTGGAACATATTTCAAATATAATTGGTATGGGAGAGTGACTTCTGTAAAATGTTTGGCTACACTCACCCTTGACAGTTCAGCCAGAGCAGAGTTCATCTCTTGGTCGCTGGCAGAGATAGTCTGCCTAATGTCAGCATAGTATCTGCAATAATGATATGTTGGTTGAAATAGGTTAAAAGCTGCCTTAGATGCAGAAGAACAAACTTTGTACCAAATAGCGTTTTTCACTTTTAAAGAAAATGTGGTCATACCTTTCTACCATCTGTTTGTAACGGGGGATATCTCTAGCATACAACAGTTTGTTGATGGGCGAATCCTGTTTGAAAAGGCAATGACATGAACTGAGATTATTTCTGGCCTGGAAAAGCGACTATGCTTCCTCCCCTTACCCGTCCCAATTTGTGCTCAGCAATGGTGCAGGAGTCCATGAAGGTCTGAGCGATGACTGACAGCACTGCATCCACATGGTCTGAGGCTTGCACATCAAAGATGAACTGGGGATTCTTCACAATGTTGATCCAGAAACGCAGTGGGAGACTAAAATTACAGAGGATGCATTTGCATAAAACAAGTTGCACTGGCCAGATATTTCTAACAAACCCAATTAGACTTCAATTAGAGAAAAACATGAAAGGCTGCAACGGCCTTTGGATATTTATGAAAGGTTACATTTAGTATTCTTGAGGTCATGTGTCTATACTGGACCTGTTGGTCTTCCAAATGTGTATAGTCTCTGGGTCAGAGATACAGTGTTGACCAGCTTGGTCATCCAGCAGGTCAAAGAAGTATTTGACAGCCAGTGGGACGGGTCGGCTGGTGCTGAGGATAACTGTAAACAAATCATCTACAAATTTCTGCAGGGTCCCCTGAAAACCATAAAGAGAAATAATAATTTTATTGCATGTTTTTTCTTGTACCAGCAAAACAATTTCTAACATAGTTCATTATTTGATTTTCAACCAGTTTTGGCCCGCCACAAATGGCGAGCATACAGTATTTCCTTATTCTAGTACGTTCTTGGTTGCTTCACATATCCATACTATTAATATCCACTTCGTCTGTTATTTTATCTTAATATTAACCAGTTTAAAGCGGTGAACATAGCTTGAGAACAAATGTATATATGCTCTTGAACCCTAAAAATATCTGAGAAGCGTTGTAAAACCTTTTTCTTCGATACTATTTCTTCATTCTGCGGAAGTGCGGTAAGCCGTGCATTGTAATTTTTGTCTGGATGATTTTTTTTTCGACAATAAGTGAAAATAGTGAGGTTAGATATACAACCCCAATTCCAATGAAGTTGGGACGTTGTGTTAAACATAAATAAAAACAGAATACAATGATTTGCAAATCAACCTATATTTAATTGAATACAGTACAAAGACAAGATATTTAATGTTCAAACTGATAAACTTTATTGTTTTTAGCAAATAATCATTAACTTAGAATTTTATGGCTGCAACACATTCCCAAAAAGCTGGGACAGGGTCAAGGTTACCACTGTGCTAGATCACCTTTTCTTTTATCAAAACTCAATAAACGTTTGGGAACTAAGGACACTAATTGTTGAAACTTTGTCGGTGGAATTCATTCCCAGTCTTGCTTGATGTACAGCTTCAGCTGTTCAACAGTCCGCTTCAATTTTACGCTTCATAATACGCCACACATTTTCAATGGGAGACAGGTCTGGACTGTAGGCAGGCCAGTCTAGTACCCGCACACTTTTACTACGAAGTCACGCTGTTGTAACGTGAAGAATGTGGTTTGGCATTGTCTTGCTGAAATAAGCAGGGGCGTCCATGAAAAAGACGTTGCTTGGATGGCAGCATATGTTTCTCCAAAACCTGTATGTACCTTTCAGGATTAATGGTGCCTTCACAGATGTGTAAGGTACCCATGTCACTGGCACTAACACAGCCCCATAGCATCACAGATGCTGGCTTTTGAACTTTGCGTCCATAACAGTGGTTCTTTTCCTTTTTGGCCCAGAGGACACGACGTCCACAATTTCCAAAAACAATTTGAAATGTGGACTCGTCAGACCACAGAACGCTTTTCCACTTTTCTTCAGTCCATCTAAGATGAGCTCGGGCCCAGCAAAGACGAAAGAAGAAACATAAATAAAAACAGAATACAATGATTTGCAAATCATGTTTAACCTATATTTATTTGAATACACTACAAAGACAAGATATTTAATGTTCAAACTGATAAACTTTATTGTTTTTAACAAATAATGATTAACTTAGAATTTTATGGCTAACACAACGTCCAAACTTCATTGGAATTGGGGTTGTAAAAGGGGCATTTCCAGGGCGATTAGTTATTTACCGATTGTTCCAAAACAGATTGCTATTATTGGAAATGACTGCCAGTTTCATTTTCTTGAGCAAATAATAGATGATGAGAACTTGTTAGTCAAATATACGCCATCTGGACACCATAGGTCCATTAAGCATGGAAGTATCAGGATTATAATTTCATACAGTGGGTACGGAAAGTATTCAGAACCCCTTAAAGTTTTCACTCTTTTTTATATTGCAGGCATTTGCTAAAATAATTTAAATAATTTTTTTCCTCATTAATGTACACACACACACACACAGCACCCCATATTTCCGTTTGGGACGACCAGAACCCTTCCTAAGCTGGCCGTCCGGCCAAACTGAGCAATCGGGGTAGAAGAGCCTTGGTGAGAGAAGTAAAGAAGAACCCAAAGCTCACTGTGGCTGAGCTCCAGAGATGCAGTCAGGAGATGGGAGAAAGTTCTAGAAAGTCAACCATCACTTCAGCCCTCCACCAGTCGGGGCTTTATGGCAGAGGGGCCCGACGGAGCCTCTCCTCAGTGCAAGACACATGAAAGCCTGCATGGAGTTTGCTAAAAAAACTCCAAGATGGTGAGAAATAAGATTATCTGGTCTGATGATACCAAGGTAGAACATTTTTGCCTTAATTCTAAGCGGTATGTGTGGAGAAAACCAGACACTGCTCTTCACCTGTCCAATGCACTCCCAACAGTGAACCATCGTGGCGGCAGCATCATGCTGTGGGTGTGATTTTCAGCTGCAGGGACAGGGAGAATGGTTGCAATCGGAGAAAAGATGAATGCGGCCAAGTGCAGGGATATCCTGGACGAAAACCTTCTCTAGAGTGTTCAGGATCTCAGACTGGGCCGAAGGTTCACCTTCCAACAAGACAATGACCCTAAGCACACAACTAAAATAACAAAGGAGTGGCTTCAGAACAACTCTGTGACTGTTCTTGAATGGCCCAGACAGAGCCCTGACTTAAACCCAATTGAGTATCTCTGGAGAGACCTGAAAATGGCTGTCCACCAACGTTCACCATCCAACCTGACAGAACTGGAGAGGATCTGCAAGGAGGAATGGCAGAGGATCCCCAACTCCAGGTGTGAAAAACTTGTTGCATCAATCCCAAAAAGACTCATGGCTGTATTAGCTCAAAAGGTGCTTCTCCTAAATACTGAGCAAAGGGTCTGAATACTTATGGCTGTGTGATATTTAAGTTTTTCTTTTTGAATAAATTTGCAAAAATTTCAACAATTCCGTTTTTTTCTGTCATCATGGGGTGCTGTGTGTACATTAATGTGGAAAAATGAACTTAAATTATTTTAGCAAATGGCTGCAATATAACAAAGAGTGAAAAATTTAAGGGGGTCTGAATACTTTCCGTACCCACTGTATGTACCAAAACCTTGTGGGTCTATTCTACAGTCTCACCACCAGAGGTTACATCTATAAGTTTGAAGGCTCAATTGTCCTAATCTTCTAGCCACATTTGGTGACTGCTGCGGAATAAATTAGAAGCACTTATATATTAAAATAACTAATATCGTGTGTTATTTAAATGAAGAAATGTCATGCCAACACCATTAAACACACATACATTTAGGGGATCCCTGAAGGATGTGTGCAGAAGCCGATGTGTACCTTCATGGAAAGCAGGCGGGTCAAGTAGATCTCTGGTATGGCCTTGGCCCTCTCTCTTTCTCTCAGACTGCCTCTGCGATGTTTGGGCAGCTCAGGTTCTTCGCTGGCCTTCACCAGATGCCAGAGTCTCATGCCGCCTTCCTCTGCGTCCTCCAACATCGGTGTTTCTGTCACAGTGAAACGGTTTCAAAAACTTGGTTTTTCACAGAATAGTAAAGGAGCCATTTCATTCATGTATTCAGGACTTAAACGTTCAGTGATTTATAGACCAGTAGCAGAACTTTAAAATATATTCTAAAGCTGACTGGAAGCCAGTGTAAAGACTTTAGAATTGGAGTAATATGCTCTGACCTCTTTGAACCCAAGCCGCAGCATTCTGAATGAGCTGCAGCTGTTTAATGCTCTTTTTAGGGAGTCCAGTCAGAAGACCATTACAATACTCAAGTCTACTTGAGATAAAAGCATGGATGAGCTTCTCCTGGTCTGCTTGACACATGCAAGCCTTCACTCTGGATATGTTCTTCAGATGTTAGAAGGCAGTTTTAGTCATTGATTTGATATGACTGTTGAAAGTTAGGTCGGAATCTATCAGAACATCAATGTCTCGGACTTGGTCTTTGGTTTTTAAAGAGAGTGACTCATGGATAGTGCAGTACACATTTCTTTGAGCCATTTATTTAATTGACTGAGCCTAACGAAACGTTCATCTCCAAATTGTACCATTGGGAGAGGTCCCCTGATGAAAACCTCGGCATCCAACCATTGTACTTTTGTTAGGAGATCAATGAAATCTTGCTTCAATACCTCTGATTGCTGCTTGACAACATCCAGGGCCCCTGTGTGTATAATGACATATTTCACAGTTGGGTGCTCATTAGTGAACTCCATGATTTTTTTTTTTTTTTTTTTTATAGATATCAGACATCATGTCATTGGTAAACACAGTACTTTGGTGTTCTTCTCACTGCAAAAACGTGTCACATCCTTGACAGCTCCATCACCAACTATTAACGTTTGGGATGCCATTTTTTTCTTCTTGGATGATTTAGTTTCATACCTTTCAGTGGCGGTGGGGCATGAGCATTCTTGGCCAGGGTCTTGTAAACGTGGCTCAAAACTATTTGTAAGTCCTCTTTTCTTGCCCTTCGCTGTAGCGACCGTACACAGCCGCATACTCGGGGTTGAAGAAGCACGCAACGCAGGCCAGCCAGATTCCTCGGTAATCTGGTGGTGTTGTGTGCTCATTTTAGATGTCCCATTTCTTTGGGCTTTGCCCCCAGTAAATTCCAGGGAGAACTACTGGATGATCCATTAGCATTTCCACAGTCCACATCCGTCCTCTTTGTTGAGCTAAGTGGCTGTCTGTTAGCACACTTCTGTTCACCATTTTTAGACATCTGTAAAGTAGTTTCATTCCCCGACTGTCCAGTTACATGCACATACACTTCAAGACGGTGGATTTTCGTTTCCAGAACAGACATCCTCCGTACTAGTCCGTGATAGTCCACAGTGGAATAGCGAGGGAACTGCCAATAGCAGGCCTGTGCTAATTTGCAGGCCACTCTCACACGTAAGGGGGTATCAAAAACAAAAAATATTGGAATATGGCAACAACTGACTGAATCTACAAAAAAAAGTACAGTCCCACAAGTTTAAAAATATCCAGGAGTCCCTTCTTCCAATTTCCTTGGAATAAGAAAAACAAGCTTATCAGCAGGAAAAAAATGCAAACAGAGGCGAAGTAAGCAGAGCGAACAGGAAAGCCTCTGCACTGTATGAGAGCAAGAGCCAACTGACACCCGTTTTCGACCCTCACTCAAAAGACCCAACCTTGACTCTGAGAGTATTTGCAATTATAGGCTGGTGTCAAATCTCATTTATTTAAAAACTTCTTGGAAAAAAAATGTAGTACAAAAGCTTAATGATCACATGGCCTCGAGTTCTCTTTTTGAACTTCTTGAGCATCGATTCAGGGCAGACCACCCTACTGAAATGGCCCTTGCAAAAGTGACGAATGATCTTTTACTAGCTATGGATTGCGACATATCATCAATACTATTATTACTCGACCTGACCGCTGCCTTTGATACGTTGATCATAGGGGTGGAATGATTCCTTTTGGCAGTGATTCGATTTGAATCATGATTCGTGATTCCCGATTCCATGCAAAGACAATATTGGTTCAGCTAGAACACAGATGTCAAACTGGTGGCCCGGGGGCCAGATCCGGCCCGCCACATCATTTTATGTGGCCCACGAAAGCAAATCAAAATTGCTCATTGAGTTCTGGTGAAATACCATTGAGATATTTGCAAGCATTTTTTTGTTACCAATGCCCCCTTGAAAAGAAATACCATAGTTGAAAAACTATTGGCTTCTGATTTCAAAACTGGTTATTCATCAATGTGTTGTGTATACTGTATGTAATTAGAATCTATGTGGTAATCTTTCATTTATATGGGTTCACAGTCGTAGCGGCCCTCCGAGGGAAGTCTTAACTACGATGTGGCCCGTGAAAAAATGAGTTTGACACCCCTGATCTCGAACAATACGATCCGAAACGATTGTTTGGATATTGATTCAGTTACTTTTTAGCCAAAAATTCAACCAATGTGACAGTTAAATCAATGCCTGGATACTGGACAGTGCAGGTGAAATTTCCTAAATTCCTTTTTTTTTTTCTTGTAAAGGTATCAGGTAAAATTAATTATGGAAAAAATAAACAAAAACCAACCATTGTGGCAAATAACTGTTAAATGCATTCATATTTAAAAACACTTAACACATAAAAAGATGAGAGAGGCCTGTAATTTTCATCATAGGTATACCTCACCAATGAGAGATAAAATGAGAAAAAAAAAAATCCAGAAAATCACATTGTCTGATTTTTAAAGAATTTATCAGCAAATTATGGTGGAAAATAAGTATTTGGTCAATTACAAGTTAATCTCAATACTTTGTTATATACCCTTTGTTGGCAATGACTTAGGTCAAAGGTTTTCTGTAAGTCTTCACAAGGTTTTCACACACTGTTGCTGGTATTTTGGCCCATTCCTCCATGCAGAGCTCCTCTAGAGTAGTGACGTTTTGGGGCTGTCACTGGGCAACACAGACTTTCAACTGCCTCCAAATATTTTCTATGGGGTTGAGATCGGGAGACTGGCTTGGCCACTCCAGGAGCTTGAAATGCTTCTTACGAAGCCAATCCTTCGTTGCCCGGGCGGTGTGTTTGTCATTGTCATGTTGAAAGACCCAGCCACGTTTCATTTTCAATGCCCTTGATGATGGAAGGAGGTTTTCACATAAGATCTCACGATACATGGCCCATTCATTCTTTCCTTTACACAGATCAGTCTTCCTGGTCCCATTGCAGAAAAACAGCCCCAAAGCATGATGTTTCCACCCCCATGCTTCATAGTAGGTATTGTGTTCTTTGGATGCAACTCAGCATTCTTTCTCCTCCAAACACGACAAGTTGAATTTTTACCAAAAAGTTATCTTTTGGTTTCATTTGACCATATGACATTCTCCCAATCCTCTTCTGGATCATCCAAATGCTCTCTTGCAAACTTCAGACGGGCCTGGACATGTACTGGCTTAAGCAGGGGGACACATCTGGCACTGCAGGATTTGAGTCCCTGGCGTTATAATGTGTTACTGACGGTAAAACTTTTACTACTATGAAACTATGAAAGTTTAACTTTTTGAATGGAATTATGGAAATAAACAAACTTTTCAATTATATTAACATTTTTTGGAAAGGGTCTGTGTATATATATATATGCACACACACATACACAGCAGCTGAAATACGTATTTAACACGTCACCATTTTTCTCATTAAATATATTTCCAAAGGTGCTATTGACATGAAAATGTCATCAGATGTTGGGAACAACCCAAGTAATCCATACAAACAAAGAAAGTAGAACAAATAAACTCAGAAATTAAGATGTGTGTAAGAATGTGAAATGACATAGGGAAAAAGTATTGACCATGCCAACTGGAATTTATTTAATACTTTGCACAAAGTTTGCAATGACAGCTTCAAGACACCTCCTGTGTGGAGAAACTAGTCGCATGCATTGCTCTGGTGTGATTTTGACCCATTCCTCCACACAAGCAGTCTTCTTTTATGGACCTTTAGTTTCAGTTATTTCAATAGATTTTGGATTGTATTTGAATTAGGTGATTGGGTGGACCAATCTACCAGCTTTATTTTTGTTCTTTGAAACCAACTGAGAGTTTCCTTGGCAGTATGTTTTGGATCATTATCCTGCTGAAATGTCCACCCTCGTTTAATTTTCATCATCCTCGTGGATGGCAGCAGATTTTTGTCAAGAATGTCTCTGTACATTTGCCCATTCATCATTTCTTCAATAATGTGAAGTTTACCAGTACCATTTGCTGTAAAGCAGCCCCACACCATCATGTTCCCACCTCTGAACTTGACTGTTGGTATAGTGTTTTTCTGGTGATGTGCAGTGCCATTTCTCCTCCAAACATGGTGTGTATTATGGCATCCAAACAGTTCTATTTTGCTCTCATCCAACCAGACTATATTCTCCCAGTATGTAACTGGCTTGTGCAAATGTTGTTCAGAAAACTTTAAACGAGCTTTGACATGCTTTTTTTTTACAGCAATGGGGTCTTGTGTGGTGAGCGTGCATCCAGGCCATGGCGGTGGAGTACATTACTCACCGTTTTCCTTGTGACAACAGTACCTGCTAATTCCAGGTCTTTTTGAAGCACTCCAAAGGTGGTCATTGTCTCTTGGACAACTCTTCTGATTATTCTTTGCACTCCTCTGTCAGAAATTTTGCGAGGAGCACCTGATCGAGGCAAATTTATGGTGGTATGATTGGCTTTCCACTTACGTATTAAGGCCCCAACCGTGCTCACTGGAACGTTCAGAATAGGATAGGTGTCTTGACTCAAACCTTGGCAATGAGACCTTTTTGTAGGCCATCAATTAGGACCGAACCAGCTGAAATTCATTTGGACTGACAAGGGGCTGGATTGCTATTTGATTATTAATAGATTTTAGGTGTTGTCTTGGCTTTCCATGTCTTTTTGCACCTCCCTTTCTTCATGTGTTCAATACTTTTTCCACGTGTCATTTCACATTTTTACCCACAACTTAATTTCTGAGCTTAGTTCTTCTACTTTCTTTGTACAACCCCAATTCTAATGAAGTTGGGACATTGTGTTAAACATAAATAAAAACAGAATACAATTATTTGAAAATCATGTTCAAACTATATTTCATTGAATATTAAATTTTAAATGAAATATCTTGTCTTTGTAGTGTATTCAATTAAATGTAGGTTGAACATGATTTGCAAATCATTGTATTCTGTTTTTATTTATGTTTTACTCAACGTCCCAACTTCATTGGAATCGGGGTTGTAGTACTTGGGTTGTTCCCAACATCTGATGAAATTTACAGGTCATTAGCAACTTTGAAAGTATATTTAGTGAGAAAAATGGTGACGCGTTAAATACTTATTTCATCCGCTGTGTGTGTGTGTTTATATATATATATATATATATATATATACATATATATATAATAAAAAGAAAACTCAGTATGGGGACAAATAGAGTTACTGTTCACGAAAGGTCAATAAGTTTACAGTACATTGGACTAAAAACTGCATTTTAGTGAAGGGAAACCCATTTACAGTGGTCACAGGAAAGCACTCACTCTCTCCAGCCACGTAGTCATGGTTGTCATGGTGAATGTGTTTCGTGTGCCGAGGGACCAGAGCTATTGTTGCACCATCTGGGACCTGAATACAGCAAAAAATACAATTTTAGTATCAGTATTAATATTCATCACTTTAACATACATTTGATTATATTCTCAGTTGAAATGAAGTGTATATTCGTGTGTAAGAACTGACCTTGTAGTGCTGCAAGGTGTTGAGACGTTTCCAGTTGCCCTGGAACACAGATGTTAAGTCCTCATCTGACAAGATGAGATGACCGGCAACACCAGACCTCCACTCTAATTGACACAACACGACCAGCCCGGCGTGAGTGAGTACAATAGTGATTGAGAAACTGTGTCCAAACATTTTACTTGTCGTGTATGTCTCAGGACTGCTTAAAATATTTATACTTACAGTGATAAACTTGTTATATATTTTTGGGACTTATAAAAATGTAGATGGAAAAAAAAAAAAAAAAAAAAAAGCACATTCGGTTACACACATACACATACATGTGCGTATGTTTATGTAATTAATATGCCAAAATGTTTAAAAGGCAGTAAATTTGGAAGAATGCAGTTCTGTATAAAGAAATGCTGATACACTTAAACAGACGAAGCACGCATGGTTAAACTGCTTACAACATACAAGGCCTTCACAAAAAAACTGAAAATGTGGCTAGTTAACACCTATAGCTGCCAACACTAAAAGACAAGTATGTTATGTTGTCTTTTTGTTATGATAAAAAAAAATATGGTTTTATTCTCTCTTAATAGTATAGTTTGATTATGTATCCTGTATTATATTGTCTTGTAGATGTATTTTACTGCTTTTTTACATCATGGCCAGGGGACTACAGATGAAAACTAGCCTTCTGGCTAATTCTGGCTTTTTTAACCATGTGTACTTCATGTGTTTTATGAAATTGCATTGTCCCCTTTCAAAAATAAACTGATAAACAATAAACAATGACCATGTGATGTCTTCTGGTGGCTAATTGCAGTGGGATAACTGTTCACAAAACCCAAAGAATCATAGTCTGGTTACTTCAACATAATGTGTTCGGCACCCACCATTACCAGATCTTAATTTAATCGAGGTACTTTGGGATGTAGTGAAATGGGAGAGTCACGTTATGGATGCACAGTCAAACATCCTCAAGGGATTGCATTTGTCCTGGATGAATGAGAATAGTCACCATGTCAATATTAGTGTTGTTTCGTTCAAATGAAAGAATCTTTTTCGTGAACGTACTGAATTGAATCAATTTATGAAATGACTCGTTCATTGAGTTTGGCCGCCGCCGTGAGCGAGTCGGCTGGGAGCAGAAACGGAACTGCTGTAACGTTGTCACTCACTTCTGAATCTTCAGCGAATGACCAATGAGCAGCCAGCGTTGCAGGACTTAACGTACTGCCATGTGATTTGGGATCCGCCAGCATTGTCACTCACTTCGGCAAATGACCAATGAGCAGCAAGCGTCAGGCAGTACCGTGCAGGCGGGGGAGGGACTGAATTGAACTGAATGGAGGAGTGACGCATAGGACCGCGACATGCTTTGACATCCTTCCTCAATGTGTCGGCTCAGCAACTCCGTATACCAGTTGACTAACATGCATGTGATTCGGTGTTCGTTCACTAATAAGCTCAATCGACACACTATGGTGTTTAATTGCTTGTTCTGGGACCTAAATAAAAACAGAATACAATGATTTCATGTTCAACCTATATTTAATTGAATACACTACAAAGTCAAGATATTTAATGTTCAAACTGATAAACTTGATTGTTTTTAGCAAATAATCTTTAACTTAGAATTTTATGGCTGCAGCAGGTTCCCAAAAAGCTGGGACAGGGTCATGTTTACCACTGTGTTACATCACCTTTTCTTTTATCAACATTCAATAAACGTTTGGGAACTGAGGACACTAATTGTTGAAGCTTTGTAGGTGGAATTCTTTGCCATTCTTGCTTGATGTACAGCTTCAGCTGTTCAACAGTCCAGGGTCTCTGTTGTCGTATTTTACGCTTCATAATGTGCCACACATTTTCAATGGGAAACAGGTCTGGACTGCAGGCAGGCCAGTCTCGTACCCGCACTCTTTTACTACGAACCCACGCTGTTGTAACACGTGCAAAATGTGGTTTGGCATTGTCTTGGTGAAATAAGCAGGGGCGTCCATGAAAAACATGTTGCTTGGATGGCAGCATATGTTTCTCCAAAACCTGTAAGTACCTTTCAGCATTAATGGTGCCTTCACAGATGTGTAAGTTACCCATGCCATTGGCACTAACACAGCCCCATACCATCACAGATGCTGGCTTTTGAACTTTGCATCCATAACAGTCCGGATAATTTTTTTTCCTCTTTGGCCCGGAGGACACGACGTCCACAATTTCCAAAAACAATTTGAAATGTGGACTCGTCGGACCACAGAACACTTTTCCAATTTTCATCAGTCCATCTTAGATGAGCTCAGGCCCAGAGAAGCCGGTGTTGTTGAAAATGGCTTTTGCTTTGCATAGTAGAGTTTCAAGTTGCACTTACAGATGCAGCGACGAACTGTATTTACTGACATTGGTTTTCTGAAGTGTTCCTGAGCCCATGTGGCGATATCCTCTGGGACATTGATGTCGGTTTTTGATACAGTGCCGCCTGGTGGATCAAAGGTCACGGGCATTCAATGTTGGTTTTCGCCCTTTCCGCTTACATGCAGTGATTTCTCCAGATTCTCTGAACCTTTTGATGATATTATGGACCGTAGATGATGAAATCCCTAAATTCCTTGCAATTGTACGTTGAGGAACATTGTCCTTAAACTGTTGGACTATTTTCTCACGCACTTGTTCACAAAGAGGTGAACCTCGCCCCATCTTTGCTTGTGAATGACTGAGCAATTCAGGGAAGCTCCTTTTATACCCAATCATGGCACCCACCTGTTCCCAATTAGCCTGTTCACCTGTGGGATGTTCCAAACACGTGTTTGATGAGCATTCCTCAACTTTCTCAGTCTTTTTTGCCACCTGTCACAGTTTTTTTGGAACGTGTTGCAGCCATAAAATTCTAAGTTAATGATTATTTGCTAAAAACATTAAAGTTTATCAGTTTGAACATTAAAAATCTTGTCTTTGTAGTGTATTCAATTAAATATAGGTCGAACATGATTTGCAAATCATTGTATTCTGTTTCTATTTATGTTTAACACAACGTCCCAACTTCATTGCAATTGGGGTTGTAACATACCAACTCACAGGTTCTTACAGGTGTTTAGACACTGAAAAGAATCGAACCGCACCACTTGTCAGTAGCACTGCCTTGTTTATTTTCCCACATCTTGTCCTGCCCTTTTCTGTCCTCTCTCATATTGTTGTCTTGGTTTGTTATTGCATGCCATCACTGCCCTCCCCCCCCCCACCCCCAATCCACAAATAATAACACGATTTGACTTATTCAGTGAACGTCCTCACGGGGATTGCTTTCACTAGCATCCATTTCTCCAAGCTAATGGCTAATGTTGAGTCAGCCAAGAAAAAAATAAAATAGATGTAAATTAACAATAAATGCAGATACAGTGGCTGAAATAAGTATTTAACACGTCACCATTTTTCTCATTAAATATATTTCCAAAGGTGCTATTGACATGTAAATTTCACCAGATTTTGGGAACAACCCAAGTAATCCATACATACAAAGAACGTAGAAAAAATAAGACCAGAAATTAAGTTGTGTATAATAATGTGAAATGACACAGGGAAAAAAGTATTGAACACGCCAACTGGTATTTATTTGATACTTTGTACAAAATCCTTTGTTTGCAATGACAGCTTCAAGATGCCTCCTGTATGGAAAAACTAGTCGCATGCATTGCTCTGGTGTGATTTTGCCCCATTCCTCCACACAAGCAGTCTTCAAATCTTGAAGGTTCTGTGGGCTTCTTTTATGGACCTTGAGTTTCAGTTATTTCCATAGATTTTCGATTGGATTCAAGTCAGGTTATTCTAGCAGTTTTTTTCTTTGAAACCAATTGAGATTTTCCTTGGCAGTATGTTTTGGATCATTATCCTGCTGAAATGTCCACTCTCGTTTCATTTTCATCATCCTCGTAGATGCCAGCAGATTTTTGTCAAGAATGTCTCGGTACATTTGCCCATTCATCGTTCTTTCAATAATGTGAAGTTTACCAGTGCCATTTGATGAAAATCAACCCCACACCATCATGTTCCCCCCTCTGAACTTGACAGTTTGTATGCTGTTTTTAGGGGTATGTGCAGTGCCATTTCGCCACTAAATGTGGTGTGCATTATGGCATCCAAACAGTCAAATTCTACTCTCATCCGACCAGACTAGGTTCTCCCATTACTTAACTGGCTTGTCCAAATGTTGTTCAGCAAACTTTAAACAAAATGTTTTTTTCAGCAACGGGGTCGCAATAACGATAGCACAAGACATGAAGATCCAACACTTTCAATGAGGTCCGTCTTGGTGCGTTCGTTTTATGAAAAGGTGCCATCTCGCCATCCGCGCAAGGACTACCATGGCGCAGCAACTGCCAGCGAACTCCAACCGCTGGACATTGGTGTGAACAGGGCGTTCAAAGTGAAGTTGCGAGGGGCGTGGGAGCGATGGGTGAGACACGGCAAACACACCTTTACTAAGACAGGGAGGAAGCGCCAGGCGAGTTACGCCACCATATGTGAATGGATTGTGTATCTGCTTTGACTGTTGTCCGAGCTTTCGCGAAAGCCGGCATCATTGCTGAACAGCCACCCGGCAACGACACTGACTCCGACCATGACGAGAGGGAACCCGGCATGTTTGATGGCGAAATTACCCAGCTGTTCAATTCAGATACAAAAGATGAGGACTTCCATGGATTTGTGACAAAAGATGGATCAAAAAAATAATGTGAGTGTATTTTTAAATATGTAGTCGAATAAAGTTCAACCAAACTCACTGATTTGCTTCCGTTACCTTGTTTTAGCATGCACCGAATAATACCTTATGCCTTATGGTGGGGAAAATACGGAATTTAAAATTACGATACACGCACCCATTATATGTCACACTTAACTTTTTGTCATCGAATGTCAATGGCATTTGATCACAGGCAAAGAGAATTAAGATTATGGATTGTATATTATATATATAAAAGAGACCTCAAATTACAAGAAATGCACCTTATTGAAACAGAAGAAAAATGCCTCATTGACTAATTTCACTCAGGCTATCTCGGCTTTTTATAACAGCAGACAAAGACGAGTCTCAATACTATTTCATAAAAGACTACTTTTTTACAATAAATTGTACAGTAGCGGAACCTAGGGCTGACACAAAATAATACAGGCTACAACATTTAACAAACTATACACATACACTTGCTGAGAGAGAGAGAAGTAGGTTATATCTTATCTTAAGTTTTTTTGTTTTTTTAATCTCCCCACCTTTCCTAGTTTACAATACGTGACAACAACAACGCATAGTCTGTCGGTGTACGTGTTGAGTGAACTTGAACCTCAGTGCTGAATCATGAACTGAATGAGGAAGCACTTGCATGATTCTGTGAAAAAGAACTGAACGATTCGGTCAACGAATGTTTTTAACGAACTGATTCTACTGAGGCGGCATGGTGGACGACTGGTTAGAGCGTCTACCTCACAGTTCTGAGGACCGGGGTTCAATCCCCGGCCCTGCCTGTGTGGAGTTTGCATGTTCTCCCCGTGCCTGCGTGGGTTTTCTCCGGGCACTCCGGTTTCCTCCCACACTCTGGACAATGGACCACACTCTGGACAATGTTTCAAGCACCTTGTGAAATCTATACTATAGCATTTATGAACGCAAAAAGGTATATAATATGGTACGAAACCAATACCGTATTTTCACGACCATAAGGCGCACTGTATTAAAAGGCGCAGTCTCAGTTACGGGGTCTATTTCTGTATCTAACACATACATAAGGAGCACCATATTATTGGGCGCAGGCATGCTAAAACATATGCTAGCTTAAAACATACGGTAGCATGCATGCACGCTAAAACAATGTTTTTAAAAAGGCAGCGGGAGCAAAACTGAGTTCGGTTGTACTTTATTGAAGTATTTAACAATGTACTCACGTTATTTTTTGCTCGAGTGCAGATAGCTTGTTTCCGCAGAAACTCAGTTCCTCTTCTTGACTTGGCGAAGCTCGTTTTCCTGCTTCCTCCACTTGCGAACCGTGGATTCGTTGATCTTGAATTCTCTCGCGGCTGCTCGATTCCCACGTTCCTCCGCGTAACTGATAGCTTGCAGTTTAAACTGTGCTTCGTAAGCGTGTCTCTTCGTAGGTGCCATTTTCAGGGGTCCTTAGCCAAACCGATGCACATACCGGAACTATATACCTACTGGGGGCGTGTCTTTAGCGTCTTCTGTCACGCGGACCCTTCACCCTTTACGTCCGCATGCTGTCCTCAGTCACGTCCGCCTTTCCTCTATATAAGCAGCGTGTCGGCAAGTCAGTCAAGCGGAGCGCTCATTAAAGTCACACAACAACATTTACAGATTTTGGAATTCAGTGCGTGTGCACCGAGGTGCGCCGCATTATAAGGCGCCCCATCCATTTTGGTGAAAATGTAAGACTTTTAAGTGCGCCTTATGGTCGTGAAAATACGCTAAGTACCCAGTGTTCATTTTAGAATACATATGGAATGCAGAGTATGTATGGATAAAGCAGTGTATTCTCACCGAGGTCCAATGAGTCTGTATGCGGTCGGTAAGAGAAAGAGGTGCCTTTGTACACCTGATCCAGCAGCTTCTCTTTCACCTGTGTGATGGTGTCGCAGTCCAGCACTTTCGAGGGTAGCGGCTGGCACTCATTAATTCCTCCGCCCTGCACCAGTACATTAAGTGTCTGCAAAAACAGAAAAAAAGAAGATAAATGGTTGCACCCCACCCACCAAAACATTTCTAAAGACATGCATGTTGAGGTAACCTGAAGTAGAACCATGAAGTAGGATCATTCCTGCTCACCAAGGTTTTGTACTCCACGTCCTCTCGCAGCAAGCGGTTGTCGTTGAGTGTGTATTTGGCCTTGCCTGTGACAGCATCAACCGGTCCTTTATCTACCTGGTGTTTGATTGCCCTGAAAAGCATGTAAAGGCACTCCCCGGCAGAGTCCTGTAAAAACAAAGACACACTTTCCTCTTCTACCTCTTTCAAAAACTTAATGAACTACAACACTCTACTGAGTGAGTGAATGAGCGGAGATGTCCCACCAGCCCAAACAACAATGCCAGTGTTAATGTGATAAATCCCACGTGCTTTGCTTAGTGTGAAGATAATAAATTGTTACTATTTTTATGTTTTTTTAACAATCACCAGTTGGAAAAGCACAAGGATGACAGGATCCAGTGAGATCATGTAGGGGCAATTTTTATGATTTTTTTTTAAACCTGCGATATATATTTCAATGTTTAATAATTCAGGCTCAGTGTTGGGAAAGTTCATTTTCGCCGCAAACTACACTGAACAAAAATATAAACGCAACAATTTTGTTACATAGACAAAAGGCCATTTCCCACAAATATTGTTCTGTGTTTGTGAGCATTTCTCCTTTGTCGAGATAATCCATCCCACCTCACAGGTGTGGCATATCAAGATGCTGATTAGACAGCATGATTATTGCACAGGTGTGCCTTAGGCTGGCCATAGTAAAAGGCCACTCTGAAATGTGCAGTTTTATCATTACAGATGTGGCAAGTTCTGAGGGAGCGGGTGAATGGCACAACAATGGGCCTCAGGATCTCGTCACGGTATCTCTGTGCATTCAAAATGCCATCAATAAAATGCACCTTTGTTCGTTGCCCATAACATACGATACCATAACCCCACCGCCACCGTGGGCCACTCGATCCACAACGCTGACATCAGCAAACCGCTCACCCACACGACGCCACACACGCTGTCTGCCATCTGCCCTGAACACTGAAAACTGGGATTCACCCGTGAAGAGAACACCTCTCCAACGTGCCAGACGCCATCGAATGTGAGCATTCGCCCACTCAAGTCGGTTACGACGACGAACTGCAGTCAGGGCGAGACCCCGTTGAGGACGACGAGCATGCAAGTGAGCTTCCCTGAGACGGTTTCTGACACTTTGTGCAGAAATTCTTTGGTTATGCAAACCGATTGTTGCAGCTGTTGTTGTTGTGGCTGGTCTCAGACGATCTTGGAGGTGAACATGCTGGATGTGGAGGTCCTGGGCTGGTGTGGTTACACATGGTCTGCGGTTGTGAGGCTGGTTGGATGTACTGCCAAATTGTCTGAAACGCCTTTGGAGACGGCTTATGGTAGAGTAATGAACATTCAATTCATGGGCAACTGCTCTGGTGGACATTCCTGCAGTCAGCATGCCAATTGCACGCTCCCTAAAAACTTGCGACATCTGTGGCCTTGTGCTGTGTGATAAAACTGCACATTTGAGAGTGGCCTTTTATTGTGGCCAGCCTATGGCACACCTGTGCAATAATCATACTGTCTAATCAGGACACGGATTTAGACAGATTTGTGAACAATATTTGAGGGAAATGGCATTTTGTGTATTGAGAAAAAGTTTTAGATCTTGGAGTCCAGCTCACGAAAAATGGGAGCAAAAACAAAAGTGTTGCATTTATATATTTGTTCAGTCTATCTATCTATCTATCTATCTAGATACATACATATATATACATATATATATATATATATATATGTGTGTGTGTGTGTCTGTGTGTGACTATTGCGCACATGAACATCACGATGTCGATGCCCAAACAAAATATTGTGCAGGTCTAAGATCATTTATTAACTTCTTTTAATTGCCAGTGATCTGCTCTACACAATTCCCTTATCGCTCCTCTGTGTCCTATTGAGTAGCACAAGTTCAAAATGAAAACCGACTGACTCTGAGGAAAGCATAGAGACAGATGGACATCCAGTTGGTCAGCAGCTTCTCCACCACTGTCTCGGTTCTGCAGAAGATGAAAAAAGTTTGAAACCCTGTAAAAGCATCTGAATGATGACTTGAATTGATAAACTCCCTCTCTCTTCTCTTACCTCCGCAGCATCAGTTTGGGGTTCTTGGCCACATACTGCTCCACAAGGTCGTTCAAGAGGGTTTTGAGGATATCAGTAAAGTATTCCAGTTTGCCGTGCAACGCCACCGTAAGTAAAGAGGCAACATAGGCACGGTCTCGGGGAGAGAAAGTTCGTTGACTTTCCAGGGTATGAATGAACTTATGGGGAAAGAAGTTGTTTCAATATTAACCAAAACAAAGTTTTCTCAATGTACAGATAGTGATGATGCTTACATTACCTTGGTCAGGAAGAGTTTACTGTTGAGAAGGTTAGATAGTTGTACCAGACCCTGCTCCACTGTCTGTCTGCGACACTCCTGAACATCCAGGTCTCGCCTCAGTGGTGACTCCCGGTGGCCGGGGAAGAAAATGCGTTCAGCGTACATCCGGTAATCAAGGAAAGGGATTCCAGAACCAACGAGGTCACTTGACATGTCCATCATCTCTGTCATCAGGTCTGGAACAGAGAGAGTGGGCAGGGGTGAAAGGTCAGACAATATTTTATCAGAGACGACAGACAAAAAAATTAACTCTCCAATGTGTTTCTGAGATGTTCCCTCAATAACATAATACAGGGAACCCCTAATTGCAGGGGGTACGCTACAGACCGACCCGCTAAAGGGGAAAATCTTCGGTAGAGACACCATATAAAAGCAAAGCAAAGAAAATGTATTTATATAGCGCATTTCATACACAAGGTAACTCAATGTGCTTTACGTGATGAACAAAGATAAAAAAAAGCTTATGAACATTTAAAACAAAGGGATAAAAAAAGAATAAGAGTACAATTAAAACAGGATACAGTGCAATACATATTTAAAAGTAGAAATGCTCTAAAAAGCATGTGAAAAAAGAAGCATTTTTAACCTGGATTTAAAAACATGCACACTTGGGGCTGACGTCACGTCACTTCTGTTGGCAACTTCTTCCATTTGTGTGCAGCATAATAGCTAAATGCTGCTTCACCATGTTTGCTTTGGACTCTGTGCTCCACTATTTGACCTGAGTCTGTCGATCGCAGAGCCTTACTGGGTTAATATTCCATTAGCATTTCATTCATGTATTCAGGACTTAAACCGTTTAGTGATTTATAGACCAGTAGCAGAACTTTAACATCTATTCTAAAGCTGACTGGGAGCCAGTGTAAAGACTTCAGAATTGGAGTAATATGCTCTGACTTCTTTGTTCTGGTCAGAAAGCGAGCTGCAGCTGTTTAATGCTCTTTTGGGGGAGTCCAGTCAGAAGACCATTACGATAGTCAAGTCTACCTGAGATAAAAGCATGGATGAGCTTCTCCTGGTCTCCTTGGCACATGCAAGCCTTCACTCTGGATATATTCTTCAGATGGTAGAAGGAGGTTTTAGTAATTTATTTTAATATGACTGATGAAAATCAGGTCGGAATCTATCATCAGTACACCAGGGTTTCAGACTTGGTCTTTGGTTTTTAAAGACAGTGACTCCAGGTATTTACTAACAGCAATCCTCTTTTCTTTATGGCCAAAAACAATTATCTAAGTTTTGTTATACAGGCTGAACAGGAGGGGGTCCAAGAACTGACCCTTGAGGGACCCCATAGGTCATTGGCATTTGATGAGATTGAATACTTCCAATGGTTACAAAATAACTCCTTTCCTCCGGGTAGGACCTGAAATATTTAAGGACTGCTCCATTTAGTCCTACCCATGTTTCCAACCTGTTCACCAGTATATTATGATCTCCCGTATCAAAAGCCGCACTGAGGTCCAACAAGACCAGAATTGACACCTTTCCCGAGTCAGTATTCAACCTTATATCATTTACCACTTTGATAAGAGCAGATTCAGTACTGTAATGAGTTCGGAAACCTGATTGAAATTTGTCAAAATGTCCATTTCAGTTCAAGAAATTGCTGAGTTGATTAAAAAAAAAACTTTCTCAAGAATCTTGGCTATGAAAGGGAGATTTGAGCTGAGTCTATAGCTTGCTAACATGGAAGCGTCCAGTGCTCTATTTTTTTTTAGCAGAGGCTTCATGGCAGCTACTTTAAGAGCTTTAGGAAACTCACCTGACTAAATTGAACAATTGATTATTTGCTGCCAATTAGCTAGCACAGACTTCACAATAGCTTTGAAAAAGTCAGATGGTATTGAGTCAAGACAGCTCGATGGTTTCAGCTGCTGAACCGTTTTCTCTACAGTTTTTTGGTCAACTGTATCAAACTCTGACATGGTAATAGAGTTTTTCCTGAGTGACTTCAGATGCAGTGTCATTTGATCATTTTGCTGATTTGTGCTGATATTTAACCTGATGGATTGTATTTTTTCACTAAAATAACAAGCAAATTCATTGCATTTATCTGCTGTTAGGAGTTCTGGAGCTATCTGATTCGGGGAGGGGGTGTGTGTGTGGGTTGTGAGCTTGTCAACCACAGCGAACAGAGTGCAAGTATTGTTGAAGTTCTTCATGATAATTTCTGAAAAGTTTTGCTGTCTCGCCCTCACTAACTTAGTTAAAATTACAAAGGCTTTGTAGAGGTCATAGTCGATTTGGAGTGTAATTTTACTCCACTTACGTTCTGCTTTCCTACAGTTTGATTTCGAGGTCTTTACCATCATTGTGCTCCTCCACGGTGTTCTCGTTAGCCTCAAGATTGTCTTAGTTTTAAGAGGAGCGACAGCATTCATGACATTTGAGATTTTCCAGGTGAAATTATCCAAAAGTTCAACTGTCTCAGGATTCACAGTTTGTGGCACAGCGATGGTCTCCATAAACTTAGTGGCGTTGCTCTCATTTACAGACCCTTTCCAAAAAACATTTATATCCTGGAAAAGTTTATTTATTTCAATAATTCCATTCAAAAAGTTAAACTTTTATAGATTATAGATTCAGGGCCCGCAATTGAAAAAAAATCAAGTATTTATTGATTTATTTTTCTGAATTTAGGCTTCCAGCTCATAAAACCCACGGAATCAGGAATTCAAAAAATTAGAATACTGTGAAGAAATCCGCCCAAATTTTGCAGGCCGTAAATGTTTTAAACTGAGTGTCACACACTAATCATCTCCTAAACTCAAAGCACCTGCACAGCTTTCCCCGGGTGTTATTAAATTGCTACATTTTGGTCCAATTGTCTCAGATGGGTTCAATATGGGAAAGACTGCTGACTTGAGAACTGGCCAGAAGACCATCATTGATAACCTTCATCGGATGGTTAAGCCACAAAAGTTCATAGCTCAGGAGGCTGGCTGTTCACAGAGTGCTGTGTCCAAGCATATCAATGGAAAGTCGAGTGGAAGGACAAAATGTGGCAGGGGAATATGCACCAACAAAAGAGATGAGCTTCAGCGGATTATCAACGAGAAGATTCAAGAATCTATCAGAGATCCAGAAAGAGTGGAATGAGGCAGGAGTCACAGCTTAAAAAACCACCACATTCAGATGCATCCGAAGGATGGGTTACAACTGTCAGGTTCCTCCGGTCAAGCCACTTCTGAGCCTGAGGAAACGTAGGAAGCATCTCAACTGGGCCAAGGACTGGACTGTTGGCCAGTGGTCTGAGGTCCTCTTTTCCGATGAAAATGTGCCTTTCATTCGGCAATCAAGGTCTAAAAGTTTGGAGGAAGACGGGTGAAGAACTGAACCCAAGCGGCTTCAGCTCCAGTGCGAAATATCCACAGTCAGTCATGATTTGTGGTGCAATGTCCAGTGCAGGTGTTGGTAAACTCTACTTTCTTAAATCCAAGAGGACTTCGTGATTCCTTCTGATGAAGATCTGTATGGAGATGCAGATTTCATCTTCCAGCACCAAAACCTGGTTTGATGCCCATGCCATCACAGTGCTTGACTGGCTAGCCAATTCGCCGGATCTAAATCCCATTGAGAATCTATGGGGTATTATCAAGAGGAAAATGAAGGGCACCAGACCCAAACACAAAGAAGACCTGACAGCACGCATCAAGGAAGTCTGGGCTTCCATAACTCCCAGGCAATGAACGCCACAGGCTGATTGCCTCAATGCCACGGCGCATCCCGGCAGTGATTAAAGCAAAGGGATTCCCAACCAAGTATTGAAGATTAACATATCGTTTTGAGAGTACCATATTTTGATTGATTTAATGTGACCCTAATTTCTTTCTTTTTTTTTTTTATCTACAAAAACTGAGAAGTAAATGGTGATTTCTTCACAGTATTGTAATTTTTGGTATTCCTGATTTTTTTTTTTTTTAAGCTGGAAGCCCAAATGTAAAAACAAACAAAGAAATACTTGAAATTGTGTAAATTGTGGTCCCTGAATATATAATCTATGAAAGTTTAACTTTTTGAATGGAATTATGGAAATAAATACACTTTCCCCTGATATTAATTTTTTTGTAAAGGGTCTGTATGTACCTTTTCTTGATGACCAGGTCTAACATGTGACATTGAGTGTGGGTTGGACTCTTAATATGTTGAGGGAGCTCAAATGTGTCTAGTATAGCAGAGAAAAATCTAAAATCTAAATCTAAAGAACGATTTTTTCCCCCATGTTATTATCAACATGAATGTTAAAGTCTCCTGTTATGACAAAATAGTTGTAGTCAGCACAAAAAACTGACAGAGGTCTATAAATTATTAAAACAACAACCTTGAGGTCACCTTTCACGAAAAAACAGAGATATTCAAAAGAGCTAAAATCACCCAGTATAATTTCTTTACACTGACATAATGATTTAAAAATAACAGCGATACCACCGCCTTTATTCCCTATTCGACACTTGTTCATAAATTTTTTATTTGCTAGTGTTGCCTCATTTAAAATGGTATTACAGCTACTTTCTGTTCACCACGTTTCATTTTGTAGAAAAAAAGTCTAGATCATAGGTTGTAATGATGTCATTAATCAACACTGATTTATTACCCAGTGACCTGATACTGAAAAGAGCTAGTCTCGCAGAGATAACAGGAGACAGGTTCACATTTTATCCTCACTAAGTTTGTAGCTGTACTTTATTTGTGGCATAAATCTTTGACCAACTTTCTGTTCCTTGGAATTACAGGGATGAAAAATGCCTGATCTCCATAAGGGTCTGACTTATTCTGGAAAAGACCCCACAGATATCAGTCAGATTTGCAGATAAGATTCTTCATGGGTGGAGGAGGGGCCCTTCGCATCTTAGTGGACGGCGGTTTCAGGCGAAGGGGGATGGGAGGAAGATCTTGGCGTTGTGTGCCCTGGATTCCAATCTTGACAATAGGCTTCATCCTGTCAATTTACTTTGCTTCCGCTCACCATTTTAAGACAGCGGTAAAGTGGTTTCATTCCCCGACTGTTCATTTACATCCACATACACTGCAAGACGGTGGATTTTCGTTTCCTGGATGGACATCCTCTGCAGCAGCCCGTGATAGTCCTCATTGGAAATGGGAGGCATCTTGTTGCTGGTCTCGTTGCTAATAGCAGGTTTACGCTAATTAGCAGGCCACGCTCATGTAATCTTAAAGGGTTATCAAAAAATATTGGAATATGGCAACAAGTGACTGTATTTAAAAAAAAAAGTACAGTCCCACAAGTTTAAAAATATCCGGGAGTCGCTTCGTCTAATTTCTTTGGAAGAAGAAAAACAAGCTTATCAGCAAGAAAAGTGTAAACAGAGGTGAAGCAAGCAGAGCAGCGTCTGGACTGTACGAGAGTGAGTGAGAAAAAAAAAACTTTAAAAAAAATTGTTTTACACCTCTCACACGCTTTAGACACATATATTCAACTAGTTTTTCAACACAAATTAATTTGAAATCCAAAACTTTAAAAACGTTCTTCATCTTTATCCGATATTCAAAAGCTTGGTAGCATTGCAAAGCTTGCAAAACACAGAAAACAACAACATACTGTATAATACTCATATGAATCCTTTCTAATTAATTTCAAAGTTCAATGACAGAATGTGGCACAAAACAACCATACAAAAACAATTGAAGAGCTGAGAATGAGCAAACATTGCATATGTTACCTAGTACGTAATACATATAGCACAGTAAAGAGGCATTTTTAGTTGATAAGATTTATGAAATTAGCGTTGGAAGCAAAGGGAAATACATGAGCCATAAATGCCGATCGGAGTGCGTCATAATTCACGCCTGCGTTGGTGTGTGTGTGTGTGTGTGTGAATAGATCAATTTACATCACATCTGCACATTCAGAATCACAGAAAAATATATCAATCAGATTGTTGTATTGATTAGAAAGAATATTGAAGCCTCGGAAAAACTAGGAAATTGCACAATCCTACTGTGCAAAGCAACGCTAGAACGGGACGAGGGTAAAAGAGATGAGACGTGTTGTCATATACTGCCTTGCAGTTCCATTATAGTAGCCTGGAGGGCTCTTTGCGTCCTCTCTGTTTTCAGCACCTGTCTCCAATCAGCCTCATCACCACCGGTATTTAAGTCCGCCTGTTCCAGGAACTCCGCGCCAAAGTATTGCAGCCTCTCCTAGCGGTACCACGGCTCACCGTACTCAAGTAGGCCACTCAACTCCTCGTTCCCAGTGTTCCTGACCCACGTCATTCCTGCCAGCCGCCTGGCACCTGTCCACGGCGCCGCCTGCCAACACATCCAGGACCACCTCCATAACCTTTGCTCAATAAACTGTTCATCATTTTACATCAGCCTCCGCCTGCTCTTGGGTCCAGCTACATCCCACACGTGACACGTGTCTCATCTCTTTTACCCTCGTCCCGTTCTAGCGCTGCTTTTAATTGTTATTTCGGACAATTAACCCACTAGCTAAATTTCTGGTTTGAGTTATTACCGCCAAAGTTATTATTATTGTTTTGATGAATGACTAGGTTTCCAATGTTGTGCATCTTGGGTAAAAGTTGTGTGTTTGACGTACAGCATTTTTGATATTTTCAATTTTCTGCGTACGCATGGTCTGAGGGTGTTCTAAAGTTGTTGGCAGAATACGAACAAAATCCAGTACGAACATATTGATAAATCACAGGTTTGAGCGTCAAACGTGCATATGCACGATTTAAGCATAAATCTGTGCGGACGCACGGTTAGTGAATGAGGCCCATTGTGTTTTGTGTCTTACTTGCCGTTCAATAAAGGGCTTAAATGGAAACAGAAAGAAAGAAAGGGACGTGAAAGATGAACCGCAATATAGTGGGGGAACACCGTACATGTTTTCCAACCAATATTTGCCATTCTCTTCTAGCTTTACTCTTCCGATGTGCTTACCTGTGAACTCCTTCTTGCAACGGTCCCTCACGCTGGTTTCAAGGTTTTCGAGTTGGATTTGAACTTTTTTGTAGTCTCTTAAAGCCTGCTTACTCTTTCTCCTGAAAAAAATAAAAATAAATCAGTGGATAGAGACAAGAGAACAAAGCAGGTTTCCATCGGACGAATGGCACACAAGTCAAGCTGATTCAAGTCATTTCAAATCACTATATTGTACGTGTTGGGATCGGGGTTAAAGCAAAATGGAAACGGGGCCAGATTTGGTCAAATGCTTCGGAGATTATCCTCATCCTGTGATTACCCTTCCCTGACGTAATGACTTAGATTAAATAATTCAGTGACCATTAGATGGCAATTCAATTACAAAATAACAGTACATTTTACAAATGAATATAACTACACTTGAAACCACATTTCATCATAAATATATAAAAGCACTACAAGTGTGAAAGGGAAATGATTGTGTGCCTTACATTTGGTAAGTTTAATGACGTTAACAGTAGTAGTAGTATGTATATATCACATACAATATGTAGTAGTCACTACTACACATTGCTACATGCTACAGTATGTACGGACAGATGGGATCAAATTCGATCGACACTGATATTAAACTGCAAAGTAATGAGTGAAGTAGTGTTATGAAGTGGTGTTGTATTGCAGTGCATTTTCTTGAGAGGTATCATACACGGGTTAAATAAATAGGCCAACAATATCATGTTTGAAGACCAGATACTGCAGGCAAGACTGCATTAATAAAGCCACTTGACTTATCACACACAATGGGTGCATCTCAAGTCATTTAAATGGATTTAAACGTTTCTCAAAACATTGAACGCGACCCGGAAGTTGTTGTCACACCGCCATATTAAGGAGAGTCTCAAGTGTCTTAAACGCGCATAGAGGAGCGAGGATTGTATAGTAATCATTTTGTGAAATACATTTGGGCACATAAAGAAAAAAAAATGCTCTGCTGGTTCTCCACTGTTTTATACAAAAAGCAGCATCTCAACACTTTAGATATATTTAAGAGTCACTCCAAAAATGCGAGAGTAAGAGTAACTGTGTTGATCATATTTGAGTTGAACGTATTCCCACTTAATATATAAAGCATCAAGTGGACATTTGTGGCGATAGTAATAATGACACGTCAACGACGTGATGTCATCTTTAGTAGACGTCTCAATGAAATGATGTCATAGAGGAAGCATTGTCTTATTTTTCCCAAACAGTCCTACCTCCTCCTGTCCTGGATCCTCACTGGAATTTCTGGTGGGAGGAGCTACATTGTAAACAGAGGAGCTAGGAAGTTCCAAATATAGAAATGAGATGCACCCAATGACTTGGAACTTGCTTGAGACTTGATGAAGACTACAACATCTACCCGTTTGCAGAATATCGCAAGAAGTAGTTTGCATTTTTGTTGCAATTGTAAAATATGAGCTTTTGAAAGCATCTTGCACGATGTGGCCTCATCAAGATTCCACCATGGCTAAAGACCTCAACAGGGGAACTTGATGGCAACCAATCAGAGGAAAGGGGATGGTCTTAGCCAAATATGGACAAAGCGGATACAAAACTGGGTCAAACAGAAGTAGCTTTCAGAGGGTCCTTTTCTGGACATTCGTATGACAAAACCAAGGTGGTTTACACTTGAAAGTCCTTGTTCGGGATTCACTTTATGGAGGTCTAAACAGCCAAACTATGGGACCTTTCAGAAATGTATAGATATTCACAGGGCAGAATGGGTCTTCAAATCATAAAGTTCCAGCCGACATGACGTCGCTGTCCGATATGAGAGGCAGCTTCTCCGTTGCGAGGGGTTTGACTGAGTGACAGGTTAATCCTCCAATCACGATAGTGCCCTTTCCTGCGTGCGCTCACATATCGACATGTTATATGATAGCCTCATTCGTTTTTACATTTTAAACAGAACATATACAATAAACAATAATCAAGTCTATCACATCTCAAGTGAAGTCCAAGTTGAGTCATCGTAGGTCTAGTCATAGTTTTCGTCAAGTCCCAAGTCCTAAAAGCAGTGACTCGAGTCCCCATCTCTGTTATGTACAATATATGTCATGTCTGCCTTCTGCCAATTGAACTACAAACCTGTATACAAGTACAATGATTAGGACAATGAGTGCCACGATGGATGCCCCAACTCCGACTCCAATCTGAGCTTCCAAGGGAAAGGTGGCCAGGCTTAAATTGTCATACTGAACCTTACCCAGGGAGAAGTTTAAGTTTCCCATATGGACCTGGCAGACACAAAACATGAATTATACAGTAAGAGGCAAACTACATCAAATGTCCCTGCTTGACAGGGAAAGCGATTTTGAAGTGTTATGTCGTTCGGAATTTTATGGAGGACTCACAGTGAATTCTGGTAGGGTGTCAGAACCGTCTCGTTTCTTGCCATTAGTTCCCGATGCTGGCTGATGTGGTGGCGGTTCGCAGTACAGATGGTTTCTTGTAAGTGTCTTCACAGCACACACACCTTCCCCGATTAACACAACCACCTCCTCCTTGTTAATAGCTAGGTCTAAATTTTCCCCCTGAGAAACATACAGTGGATTATAATTCATGATACAGTATCATATCCAATATACTGTCTGCGTGGTTCAAGGGAAGACACCAACAGCTTCAGTAAGAACTCATACCGTATAAAGCATGGAGATGCATAAAAAGGATATCATTTTCCATTGGTTTTATGCAGTTTCATTTTCGCATTTTTACAGAGCAGAAACTTCAAAATAGACTTGACTTGATAATGTGCTAAATTGCTTATTAGCAGTGGAAAAAAAAGAATGAGAGTTGCAACAAACACTAGCTTCACATCTGACCTCAGCTCCTGCAACCACATTGCATTGCTATCAACAGTAAGTTGCATGGTATGTGTTGTTACAAATAGCTTGCCATGAATAAATAGATTTGCCTCATTATATTTAACTTCAAGTTATCTGACCTCTAGCTGGATGAAGCTGCCAGGGTTGTAACGATATGCCTTCAGAGGGTCCTGCTGATTCAGCGGGCGCAGGACAGGGTTGGGCTCATAGCTGAAGGCTTGCGGGTTCACAATCTTAACATCAAAGCGCAGGTTGTCCAGCAGAAACTCCACAGTGACCTTTGACCGCCAAACAGAAGAGTCCACCATCGGAGATCGACACAGGATCAAGGATGAGGAATTCACCTCACAACGTTCTGTGAACTGATAAAATGCAAAAAGACAAACTAACGATAGGTTTTGTAATGGGCAGTGGAAGCACACAGACCGAGACAGACGGACCTGTTTGACAGAGCAGAGCAGATCTCCCGGACAAACTGGGTCAGGAACCATTTTGGTCTGTTCCACTTTCTCGTCTCTGCTTCTGCGCTTCTTCCTTCTTCTCCTCTTATTCTTCTGGATGGACTCGTAAGGAGACACAGTCACAACCATCTGGGGTACCTGCACTACATCCAGGTTGTGGCCTGACACATAGATCAGTCGACCACCACTAAACAGGAGAACGATAATGTCAAACTCCCATCTCTTCATATGATGGAAATGAGCAGCTTAGAATTGGAAAACGTTAACGTGGAGTGACCAATAAACTATTTGAGACTTACCTCAGGAAGCTCTTAGTTGGCTTGGCGTGGGTGATGTTGGGGTTGTGAGTGTAGCGGTAAGCTGAAGTGTGGAGGTGGCGTTGGCTGCTGCCGTAATGCAGAGTGACCTGGTGATTTCCTGTCTTGTTGCTGCAACCTGTCACGCACTGAACACGGGAGCTCTGAACCTCTGACACCCTGGGACGGATACACAAAGGATATTCGATTGATTCTTTCAACTCGGGTGAAAAATGCTCACCGTTTTGCAATGAAACCTGTGTGTTTGTGTGTGCCTCACATGCAGTGATGGCAGTAACGGTGTTATAAGTAAACACTTTAGTAACGTGTTACTTTTTTCAGGAATCTAATTAATTACTTTTTCAATCATGATACCGCCGTGACCGGTACTGCTGAATTATGTGTCACGTTACCTTAAAATCCCTGTCAAATGAAAATATCAAAATGTTTCACAAATTTTGACACACCTTAGAGAAGAATGTGGACATTGTATATAGTATATGAAATAAGGCTTCAAAATGGTGAAGAAGTAAGACATTCTCTCAGCATTCAAACGCCGTGGGCATTTCCACTGAATAATCTGAAAACACGCCCCACTCCACTATCACCCCTCACTCAAATACGTTTGTGCGGCGAGCATAGTGTATGCCTACACGTCTCTACATGTGTGAGTTGCGATTATAGATCCGCTTAAAGCCTGCGGTGCCTGGAATACATACCACCGAGTCGTCGCAGGGACTTTCCATGCCGCGACGACTTGGTGCTAACCGCTAGCTAGCTATCTCACAGGCTAAAATCACCACAGACCAGTGGTGGCGTCGTCTAATACGTCACCGCCTCGCTCAGTATTGTGTGTGGGTCCATATTAGAGAGACACTTCGGGGAAAATTAACTTGTTTAATAAACACTGCGGCACACATTCAGCCTGTGGATCACACAACATGACAGACATATTTGAGCACATACTTCTTGCCAGAGGTGGGTAGAGTAACCAATTATTGTACTCAAGTAAGGGCTTCCTGGCTGTGGAACAGTGGACTTCACCCTCGGTAGAGTCCTCGAGGGTGCATGGGAGTTCGCCCAACCAGTCTCTATTCTCTGTCAATTGACTGTCTGTTGTCGTACGAGAGCGGCTCCAACTACCGGAGACAAATTCCTTGTGTGTTTTTTGGACATACTTGGCAAATAAAGATGATTCAGACTGTGATTTAATACGGTGTTGCGGGCCAAATATAATTACAGCGTGGGCAGAATTTGGCCCCTGGGCCTGAGTTTGACATATATGTTCTAGAACTTTCTCCTATCCCCCGACTGCATCTCTGGAGCTCAGCCACAGTGATCTTTGGGTTCTTCTTTACCTCTCTCACCAAGGCTCTTCTCCCCCGATTGCTCAGTTTGGCCGGACGCCCAGCTCTAGGAAGGGTTCCGGTCATCCCAAACAATCAAGTAATCAGTAAAGTAACTAAGGTACTTTTTCAAGGTAACTGTGGGAACACTCTTAGTAACTCCAACAAATGACTTTTTTCCAGTTAATTTGCACAACACTGCTCACATGTTACAGGGCACTCCTCCCAGAGTGACGGTGAGATCAGAAGGACGTCCTGTCAACAGGTTTCGGCCACTGATTGTCAGCGTTGTTCCACCAGCTTTGGGACCTCTTTCAGGCAATACTCCCATCACAAATGGATCCTGAAGGGCCAGACAGAATATTGAAAAATGCATCAATATTCTATTTCTCAAAAACATTGAATGAGTTCTGCGTTGACTGATTACATCACCAATTCACAATCTTACACCAAGAGGTTTTGTATTATCTGATGGTAGATGGTCCCTGCTTTAACCATGAAGCACCACACGTGTAAGGCCCTTACATGTGTGGAGTTGGCATGTTCTCCCCATGCCTGTGTGTGTTTTCTCCAGATGCTCCAGTTTCCTCCCCACTTCCCAAAAAAAATTTACAAGCAATTTCTAGTATGTTCCTTGACCAAGGACACAGTATTGGTCCCTGCCTACTACTCCGCAGGGATGAATTAAATGCTAAGCATTTGTTGTTGATTGTTAGCCTTTTTCTTTAATTACCTGAAAGCTGAATGTCTGTCTGGAAAAGCCAAACTCTCCCTTGCTCACTTTAACAGACACATGGCCCACCTTCTCTCCTTCACTAGCTTTTGTTCTGCAAACAATCCTGTAAAACAGTCGTCCTCAGTTTGAATTGCTTCAGCAATGATCGATACCATTAACTTGAAGAATTATAAAAATGACAAAAGACAAAATTAAATCATCCTTCAATCCAACTGTTCAGTACCTGGAGGAGACTTCATAGAGACTGCTTATGACTACGCAAGGCACACCAGCCACCGACACAGAACTGAGGATGTCCTCTGCTTTTTGGCCCAGGTTGGAGCCTGTTATGGTCACCATAGTGCCACCTTCGAGCAAGCCAGAGAGTGGGTCAATCTGAAGGAAGTAGAAAAAAGGTTTCTTTTGAGTAGAACGGTGCTTGTTACTTGAAACATTTCTATTACATGACATAGAACATCACATTTTGCAAAGATAATTCATTTGTAAGGGGTCAGCGGAGAAATGGAAGTACTCACAGAATGAATGACCGGAGCTGGGCATGTCTGCTGTACCGCTTCACTGCATGAGCCAGAATATAAACAACTGGCCCGTGCACCTCCACACCACACACAACCATACTTGTGCTCTGCTGTGTGGCAACGACTGCAGTCAGACCGTCCCACCGAGCAGTTGTACAAAGTCACTGCAGATTCACAAGCACACAAGAGCAGCAGACATGGATGTTTGGTTGATTGCTAAAAGTTCATGCTGTAAAGGGACTGAGTGGAGACAATATGAAACAGGAAAACAAATCACCATAAAGATCAGGAGAGCTGTCAACATGGAATTTGTCCCTCCTCTTCACATACACCATAGCTTGATATTCTTCCACAGGAGCAGAATATGTGTACTAGAAAAGCAACATGGTTTGCACAGGTGTCAAAATCAAGGCCCAGGGACCCACTTAAACAAATAGTGTGTCTACTTGTTTCTTGCAAATTGGGTTAGTTCTTTTCTCCACTTTTATCAGATACGACAAAAACCAAATCCCTTCTTAACATAAATTGAGCAATAATTGTATATGTAGTATATGACAATCAATGACATTCTTCAGGAGATATTGTCAATGCTGGCATTTTATGAGGCTCCCCTTTAGGTTAGAAGCTTAGCAGCAAATGTTCATTGATGTGGACCCCATGCAAATGTGACTGAACTATTGCATTTTTTGATAGTGTTACACAAGCGGGTGGTACATGAAACTGCAGTGCGTTGTGATAACAATTACCCGGGACTTATGTGGTAAAGTCAGTCTTTCATTCATAGTAATAAAAGTAATTAAAATAGTTTGGACTGTCCTGTGTTCTCTGTGGCTATGGTTGCATACAGTAAGCACTAGGGGGGAAGACAAATCAGAATGACATTGGACTTTGGAAATGTCATTGGAGAGAAAGAAGCGGGTGCAAAGAAATACCCAAAGAGTTGAGGTTGTGTTGTCTGCTGAAAAAAAGTTCAATGAATTTAGAGGTATTGAAGAAACTCGGAAATCAGAGGATCACACCAATACATTCGTGTGTATTATACCTGTGTTATTATAACACAAGCTATGGGCTGGATTTCCAAAAAAGGGGAAAGTTAAGCATAAATAAGGAAAGCAAAGTTACGGTCGCTGTGATATAAAATAACATTTCCATTACATATAATTAATCTAAGAAAATAAGACCAAGATTAATCATGACGAAACATTTTAGAAAGGGGACGTAAAAATAAACAACTGAGATAATGTGGTTGCACATGTGTGCACACCCTCTTGTAACTGTGGATGTGCCTCTGACTAGAATTAACAAATCACATTCAAACATGTTAAATGGGAGTCAGCACACACCTGCCACCATTTAAAGTACCTTTGATTAACCCCAAATAAAATTAAGCTATTCTAGTAGGGTTTTTCTGACAATGTTTTCCTTTTAGAATAACATAACATAGGTTTTGGTTTCAAAATTAACAATATACCCCTTCTTTTTAGCACATGCGAACAACATGAACCTGACCACCTACAACAACTATTAACGATAATGTTTTTAGGACACGTGATGAACTGTTCCAAGACTTTCTTCAACACGATAAATTACGTCAGTGCCGTGCCCCGGTCCGTGCGCCCTGCCCCTCCACCCTGCCTGCGCCCAGGATATTAATGCATCACATACACTCCTCCCCAGGTGTCTTTTAATGCACCACATACACCCATCTCTGGGGGACGAGGTGGGGAGGATTTGCCTGGCAGCCCTCCTTCCCTCCCAGGGTGTAGCACTACTGCCCCATACAATTGTTCTAGATATATAAGGATGTCTGCGATTGGCTGGCAAGCAGTTCAGGGTGTACCCCGCCTCCTGCCCGATGATAGCTGGGATAGGCTCCGGCACGCCGGCGACCCCAGTGAGGAGAAGCCCAGAAAATGGATGGATGGATATAAGGATGTACTTTTCTCATTTTTTTCTTCTTTACAGTTAGTGGTTTGTCTTTTGTCTTCTTCTCTCACTCCCCTCTAGAAACTTTGTTCTGTTCGACTGATCGACTCTGCTTCTCAATAAATATCCATTATAATACGAAGAAACCACAACGGCAGCTTAAAAACTCCACTGTGACACCGCAAAACTGTTCCGGCATAAAAGGGATACAGATCCTCCATTCTGCTTGACACTAAAGCCCCAGTTCCAGCTGAAGAAAAATAGCCCCAAAGCATGATTCTTCCACCACGATGCTTTATTGTAGGTATCAGGGGCGAGTCTAGGTCAGGTACTCTGTGTGGGCTGAGCTAATTTTGGAAAGTACCCTTCTAAAATTTGATCAAACTTTTTACATCTTGAAAAAGACAATTTGTTGGATGATCCAAAATAGGCGTAGCCTCACCACTAATCGATAATAACAACAATAATTATGATAATAATAATAATATGTATATCTATTTATCCATCCATCCATCCATCCATTTTCTGAGCCGCTTCTCCTCACTAGGGTCGCGGGCGTGCTGGAGCCTATCCCAGCTGTCATCGGGCAGGAGGCGGGGTACACCCTGAACTGGTTGCCAGCCAATCGCGGGGCACATTGGAACAAACAACCATTCGCACTCACAGTCATGCCTACGGGCAATTTAGAGTCTCCAATTCATGCATGTTTTTTGGGATGTGGGAGGAAACCGGAGTGCCCGGAGAAAACCCACGCAGGCACGGGGAGAACATGCAAACTCCACACAGGCGGGGCCGGGGATTGAACCCGGGTCCTCAGAACTGTGAGGCTGACGCTCTAACCAGTCGGCCACCGTGCCGCCTATCTATTTATTCAATACGTTATTATTAGTCTATTTTTTTTGTCAGAAAAGCACAGACCTTTTGTAACAAGTATGAATACAATATGAGTATTTCTGTCATGGATGTGTGTTCCGGTTATTGTCTTCCCCCGGTCTCGTACACACCTGCTCCTGAGAGCATCTTCCCCACCTGTGCCTCGTTCACCCTAATTACCCCTTGCATTTAACCTCGTGTCTCATTCTTTCTGGTCGCCAGTTTGTTGTACTTTGTCGTCATGTTCCAGCATTCCTTGTTTCCACGACACTGACTCATAGTAAGAATAGACCCTGTTCTGATTTTTGATCTTGCCTCTTTGCCGCACGTTTTTTGGATACTGTTGCCTTTTCGGATTGCCTGCCTGTGTACCGACCTCTGCTTGTTTATTAAACCTCTCTTTTTGAAACTGTCCATCTGTTTTGGAGTCGTGCATTTTGGGTCCTGTCCTTTGTTCCGTTCATGACAGAACAAACTGGCCATAAAATAGACCCGGCAGACTCAGACCCGGTGCGCAAAGCCTTTCAAGCGCAGGGCCAACGCATCTCGAAGCAGGATGAGCAGCGTGCTGCCTTCCACCTTCATCTAAAGGGACTGTTGGAGCATCAGGACACTATGATGAGACAGGTGGCCTCACAGTTTGAAGTTCTAATGAATATGGTTCAGAAGAAGGAACCAGCTGGCACAGAACCCGATACCGCCACTTCACCACCATTTCCATGTAAAGCAGTCACCATGCAGCCACCTGCCACCTCCGCTGCTGTCTACCCACAGCTCTCTCGACTGGAGAGGTTCCCTGCAGATTCTGGGAATATTAAGCCGTTCATCACTCAGTGCGAACTCCACTTTGAGCTGCAGGCAGCTGGCTTCCCCACCGAGCGGGCAAAGATCGCTTTTGTCATTTCCCACCTGACTGGTTGTGCGGAGGTGTGGGCTACTGCTGAATGGAGCCGCAATTCCGCCGCGTGTCATTCTTGGGCTTCTTTTGTAAAGACTATGGAGCAAATTTTTCAGTATTCCACACCAGATCATGAGGCAGCTCGCTCCCTTGTCACCTTACAACAAAGCAAGCGCAGGGTTTCAGATTACACGATTGAGTTTTGCATTCTTGCAGCTGAGAGTCAGTGGAACAACAGGGCAATACTCGATGCATTTTTTCACGGACTATCCCCTGCCGTCAAAGATCATTTGGTCCCACTAGATCTGCCGACCGACTTGGACACTCTCATCGCTCTCTCCATAAAGATCGACAAAAGGCTTTTGGATCGCGAGGTGGACGGAGATCGGCCGAAGGATGCGTCACCGCGCACTTGGAGGACGAGCCTCGGTGACCAGCCAAACCAAGGCAGATCCCCTGTTGCCGGTCTCAATCCACTGGCTAGTGTCACCACGGATGAACCCATGCAACTGTCAAGTCAATGTTGCCGGTGCCGGTAACGGGTACGGCAGCGATGAATCTAAACATCATTAAGGAAGACCCTACCCAGGTTCTTCCTAAAGTGACACTATGCTCTCCAGATCGAGAGTCATACATCTGTATTGATTGACTCTGGTTCTGACGCAATTTTACTCAACTCTGTCCTCGTTAGACGTATGCACCTTAGAACCTTTCAAGTAAGACGTCACCGTAACGCTTATGCTGCAGACGACAGTTTTATGGGAAAGATCACTCACCGCATTTCCCCCACCCAAAAATTGTCAAAAGTAAATAGTGCGCATTATACATAGATATAGGGGGAAATTAAAAAGCTTTCACATTTTATAAATGTATGCCGCCATCTAGAGGTTATGAAAAAGGTGTACACTTTAATTCTAATATAGTGCCACCTAGAGGTTATGAAAAAGGCCTACACTTTCATTACAATATGACAGGGGTACATATGACTGCATATATGTACAATTGTCCTCATAAGTTTACATACCCAGACAGAATTTGTGAAATATTTTTTTTTTTTTTTTTTTTTTTATAAATACGACTGATGACTGAACAACAACCACCATTAACTTCTTGATGGTTATCCATCCATCCATTTTCTGAGCCGCTTCTCCTCACTAGGGTCGCGGGCATGCTGGAGCCTATCCCAGCTGTCATCGGGCAGGAGGCGGGGTACACCCTGAACTGGTTGCCAGCCAATCGCAGGGCACATAGAAACAAACAACCATTCGCACTCACAGTCATGCCTACGGGCAATTTAGAGTCTCCAATTAATGCATGTTTTTGGGATGTGGGAGGAAACCGGAGTGCCCGGAGAAAACCCACGCAGGCACGGGGAGAACATGCAAACTCCACACAGGCGGGGACGGGGATTGAACCCCACACCTCAGAACTGTGAGGCTGACGCTCTAACCAGTCGGCCACCGTGCCGCCGTTCTTGATGGTTATGTTTTGTTTAATGATATTGCTTTTCTGAAATGCTTGACAGTTTAATTTGAATCCCATTAAAATAAAATTAAATGTGTTTCGCCTGGTCCTTCATGTTTTCTTGAAAGAATTGTACACATCTTCCAAATTCTGCCCAAACATATGAGTACAACTGTGTGTTTTCTCCTTACATTACAAACAAAATACAAATAATACTTCATGTTTTGATCATATGGGTAGAAGCAAAATCATGCATTGTAAAAATGTATTATACTTAAATAAGGCCATAAACGATATGCCAACAGGTAGAGCCTCAGGCAATGATGGGTTTTCCACAGAGTTCTATAAACATTTCTGGTGAATACCAGAACCACTATTTTTCAGAATGGTGAGCGAGATAAAAGATAAAGGCCTATTTAGAAGTCATATGAATACAGCCGCAATAAAACTACTAGTGAAACCAGGAAAAGACCCCACTCATCCAGCTAATTACCGACCGCTGTCACTAATTAATACGGACATCAAAATCATATCAGAATCAGAATCATCTTTATTTGCCAAATATGTCCAAAAAACACACAAGGAATTTGTCTCCGGTAGTTAGAGCCGCTCTAGTACGACAACAGACAGTCAATTGACAGAGAACACTTTGGAGACAGAAAGACATGGACAAAAACAGTCACTGAGCAATAAAGGGTTGCTAGTTAGCTGGTAATGCCGGTACATTTTTTATTTTTTTTTGGACAATTGTGCAAAAAGATGCAGAGTCCTCTAGCACTTAGAGCAGTTCGAATGACTAATATTGCAATAGTCTGGTGCAATGACCATTGTGCAAAGGGCGTCGAGACTTCAAGGAGTGTATGTACTACAGTGAGTGCACGAGTAATGTATAATTGGCCCCACAGAAATGTGACAACAAACTCAAGTCAAAAATTGCCAGCATGTTGCAATGGAATTGTAGGTTAGGTGTTTAAGAAGTTGATCGCAAGAGGGAAGAAGCTGTTGGAATGTCTGCTAGTTCTAGTTTGCATTGATCGGTAGCGCCTACCTGAGCGAAGGAGCTGAAAGAGCTGGTGACCGGGATGCCGAGGGTTCCATCTTTGCTTCATTGGTCCACTTTTTCACTGTTTTCACTGTAGGCTTCGCGCATTTAAGTTCTTGCCTGTACGTCGGTATTAAGTGAATTAAGCAGTGATCAGACGAGCCCAGTGCTGCACGAGGTATGCGTTTTTTAGCGTAGTGTAGCAGTGGTCTAAAATGTTATTTTCCCTGGTAGGACAGTCGATGTGCTGCTTGTATTTAGGGAGTTTGTGGCTTTGTTAAAGTCCCCGAGAATAATGATGGGTGAGTCAGGGTGTTTTTTTTCAATTTTGTTGACTTGTTCGGCGAGCCTTAGCAGTGTGGCGTTCGTGTTAGCTTGAGGCGCAATGTAGACGCCAGCCAGGATGAATGATGCAAACTCACACGGCGAGTAGAATGGCTTACAGTTCAAAAACAAGGACTCCAAATGCAGGCTGCAGTGTGTGCTGAGCTCCGTGACGTCTGTACACCATTTTTTGTTGATATAGAAGCATATCCCGCCGCCCTTTGTTTTCCTCGATGATTCCATGTCGCGGTCTGCTCAATGAATATGGAAGTCGGGAAGCATGGCGGCGCCATCGGTTACAGCGTCGCAAAGCCAGGTCTCTGTAAAGCACATGGCGACGGAACGTCTGAAGTCTTTACTGGTCTTTAACAGAAGATGAAGCTCGTCCATTTTGTTGGGTAGGGAGTGTACATTCGCAAGGTGGATCGACGGGAACGCCAATCTGTGTCCTCTCTTGCGGAGTTTCACCTGAATGCCGGCTCCCTTCCCTCTGTAGCGCCATTTCCGCCTCCATGCGCCGAAAACCGCGGACGCTGCCCCGGTAAGTAACTCGGGGGGAAAAAACTGAGCGGATTTGCGAAAGTTGGTGAAAGAAAGTCCGGAGTAGCCTCCTCGATGGTTAGCAAGTCTCCCCTTGTGTAAGTGAGTCATATAATGTCTCCAAAGACGAACGAAAAACACAAAAACAAAAACAATACTCGAGAGCCCGTTACCGAGGCGCCATCTTGGTTTTCCAAGATAATAAATTCCGTATTAAATGGTTACATCCAAATGTTGAGCAACAATCTTGACTAGAACTAGAAGAGATAGACTGAAATAGCACCAAACTTTCAGACCTCCCATTTATCAGCACAAGTCTCAAACGCCACAATTGTTTTAAGAATCCGACTATTGCTGCCACATTATCAGCTTGGTGGAAAAGCCTTCGTCGATGTGCCGGCTCAGCAACTCCTTACACTAGTTGACTAACATGCATGTGATATGGTGTTCTTTCACTAATAAGTTCACTAGACACACTATAGGCTTTAATTAATTGTGCTCGGATCACGAACAACAACACAGGTTATACGAACATATCAATTCACAGGTGTTTCGACACTCAAAAATAATCCCACCGCACCACTAGTCAGTAGCGCGGCCTTGCTCATTTTCCCACATCCTGTCCTGCCGTTTTCTGTCCTCTCTTATCTTGTTCTCTTGGTTAGTTATTGCATGTCCTCATTGGGTGCAACCCCCGCCCCCCCCGGTCAGATTTCACTGTTGTCTTAATCCACGATTGAAAGAGAGCAGAGATGGGGAAAGGCACACAAACTTGATCCGACAGAACTCCCGGTTTTGGGACAGAAAGCGGACTGGATTCATGGATTGCATGGATGGCCGGCGGACACTCTGACACTGACTGCATCTTCAACAAAGCCTTAAATAGGGGTTGTATCACTTTGGCTAGTAGAATGTGATTGGCTGACAAATTGGCTGTCTGTCATGACAGACTGACAGAACCACTAGGCGTTAAACTAAGATTTTTTGTTGCTGACTATAATGTGATGAAAGTCGAGATGAGGTTGATTCATCATTTATTTATTTTCAGCATAGTACTGCTGTTCCCAACCTTTTTTGTCCCACAGACCGGTTTCACAAAGACATATTTGGACGGTCCCGGCCCCGCCTGTGTGGAGTTTGCATGTTCTCCCCGTGCCTGCGTGGGTTTTCTCCGGGCACTCCGGTTTCCTCCCACATCCCATAAACGTGCATGGTAGGTTAATTGACAACTCTAAATTGCCCGTAGGTGTGAATGTGAGTGTGACTGGTTGTTTGCTTGTATGTGCCCTGCGATTGGCTGGCAACTAGTTCAGGGTGTACCCCGCCTCCTGCCCGATGATAGCTGGGATAGGCTCCAGCACGCCCGCGACCCTAGTGAGGAGAAGCGGCTCAGAAAATGGATGGAAATTTTGACGGACATGCATAAAAACTAATTTTTAATAAAGATTAAAATTACAACTCACCATTCCGCTAATCGTAGTTGTTGTGATTTGTGTGATGTGTTGTGAGTCCTGCGTAAGTTTCTCTTCAACAAACCAGTCGGTCTCATCTTGTGTTCCATCGAGGACTTTCGACTTGCCCGTCTGCTTCCGTCACCGGACTATAACGCTCTGTCTGACCAACAAGGCGACACAGTCTTCATACTATCATATTCTTCGGGTCCAAGAGTATGAAAATAAACTGGTGGATGACAATAGCGGTTAACCTAGCTTGCTTTGACTATTCTGATCACTGCTAGTCTTTCATAGATTCATACCAGTGCGACCACGGGACTGGCAGTGAGGAACGAGGGCAGCGGCGCAAAATGAAGCTCTATCTTTGTTGCCAAAATGTTACAACAACAACTGTGTGATAACAAGAACTTTATTCATCATGAAGGTTGTTTGCTACAACACACACCAACATTGCAACACCTGTGTCCCATGGTAGCGTTGGTATTAATGTTTTAAGATTAGCGCCACTCGGACTAGCTCTAGCTGAAGCTATTGTGGCTAACCACTATGCTCATTCACAACCCGTTTATTTTCATACTTTCAGACTCCTGAATACGTATGATACGAATTAATACGTATGAAGCTGGCAGAGGTGGGAAGTACTTGTACTCCGTTACTGTACTTAGTAAGTAGATTTACTTGAGCATGTATTTTTCTGGCGACTTTTTACTTTAACTCCTTACTTTTTTCCCCACAAATATCTGTACTTTTTATTCCTTACATTTAAAAAATTAGCTCATTACTTTTAAAAAAACTTTTAAAGTGAGCGATAACTTGACGTAAAAGACGTAAAACTGGGTCAAAACCAAAACGCTGAAAAACCTGAAACTAGAGGAAGTACGCGAGTCAAACGCATGGATGGTCACACATCTGTGTTTGTCTGAGTCGATATGGAAGAAAGCGAACAGTGTAATCAATGATGACACCACAGACACCATAAGTCAAGAAACTTGACACCCATGACCTTAACCTGAAAGAACGTTTCGAAGTTGTTGACAGTAAGAATGATTCATGGCGGATGCAGTGCCTTCTGTACTTGCCCAGAAAAAAAACGTTTTGCATTCAAGAATTCGCCGTCCGATACTTTGGGTGCACCATGTTAGTTGGTTAGAAAGCTAGCCTGTTAAAGTCTGGCTTGCTGGCAGTAAATTAGAGTATGTCAACGTTTGAGCATTAACATTATGTCAAACATTTCCCCAATGCCAAAACAAAACTGTTAAAAAAAAAATGAAAGTCGTCATAAATTGCTCATTTTCGACTAGTTTCAGTTTTTTCCTCGTTATGTTTGGTAGTGGGCAAATAATTTAAATGTATCTTCTTTTTTAAAACATTACTGGTATATAACTATTTTAATAATACAAATAGCAACTTGACACAATGTGACGTTTTTGCTCAAGTGTCAGTACTTTTACAAAGTACTGAACACCAGTCTTTTGACATCTCTGGAAGCTGGACATTTCACTGCTCCACAGAGTGTTATAGCACTAGCAGCAATGTGCAACATGGAAGTCCTAAGTAAATTAGCTGAATGGAAGATGAGATCCCAAAAACGCGTGAAAAAAGTGGACTTGTCGACTAATGGGCTCAATCCTTTGCAACCACATTATCTCAGTCGTTTATTGCTACTTCTGTTTCAATTGAGTTGCACAGGTTATAAATCAAATTAACGGTGGAAAGTCGTGAAATGATCTTGGTCTCATTTTTTTATATTACAAAACCCTGGCACTTAAACAGGGCTGTGTAGACAATTTTATATCCACCATACAACAACACACCTGGTGTAGTTGACAGGTGATGTCAAAGTTGGATGGATTCATCTCATCAGTCTCCACATAGGCATCCACCACCACCGTTTGCCCCTCAATGACCAACACACACTGGTAGTCCAACTCAGTATCCTGCAGAAACAAGACTAGTTTTGGTGAAGGATTACTGGCAATGGTAACCCTGCTTGATAGAGAATACAGAGATTCTGGATGGTTTTGTGTGTGTGAGTGTGTGTGCATGTATGTGTGTGTGAGACTGTGTTAGAGTGTAGTTCTTTGTAATGTTGTACCTGATACAGATGAAGGTTGTGGGCAAGTAAAGTGATTTTCCTCTCAACTCTGACAGGGAGTAACGATGAACCCTGGACCTTCTCCACACAAGGGCAAGCTGAAGAACCCCAGCTGACATAGGAGCCCTCATCACCCTGTTGCTCAACACATGCGCATACACAAAAACACTATTCCTTGGTTCTCGCTTGCCAATTGATCAAGGTCTAACTACCTTAGCAAAGCAAGCTCAAATCCCTAAAAGTGTTAAATAAAGTACACTCCCCTAAGTTCAGATAGAATAAAAAAAAAAGAGCTGAAAACGAACCTGAAAATAGAAACACACAGATCAACACCTATCTGTCTATCAAAAGTAAACACACAAGAAAAGACAGGTGTCAAAATGTTTACAAAATTAACTAAAGGACGATTTGGAAAGTCCTACAGTTGGAGGATGGAGTCCAAGCAAGGGTTGAGAGAGGGGGTGGCTGTCGGGGGCTTATGAAGATGTGGAATGGAGTAATACAAGGAAGTGGTTGTGGAAAGTGTGTGTCTAAACTCACCGGGAGGAAGCTTTCAGCAGGATCGTACTGGTAGTCCAGCTCAGTATCCACCAAGTGGGGATAAACTGGAGATGCACGGTCAACTTCACCATCACCTGAAAGCACGGTGCCAGCTGAAAAATTGGCGGTGTCGTTGTCTGCAAGGAAAGTGCCATCACCAGGGATGTCGTCTTCCTCCTTGGGCCAGAGCACATCAGGGTTGACATCCCTGCTTTGAGACTGAGTTTGAGAGTCTAGAGGTGGTACCAGAGTTGTTGCCTCAATCAGATCCAGTGAGATGGAAGACTCAGAGTTGGTTGATTTGCCTGTGAGAAAGGGTGTTGGCAGAGGGAAGCCAGATGATGTCGGGGTGAGTGGATCCACCCAGCTCAGTGTTCCCCCAAGTTCCTGGGTTTCAGTGTGGGGTAATTCTGTCATCACCTCCAGGGAGTCAGAGTCAGGAGGTGGGATCACCAGAGGCATTATGGGCTTTAGATCCCCACCAATGGTCACAGGCAGTAATTCTGCACTTGGAGTAACGTCAGCACCCTCCAAGCCTGTTTCGGTGATGAACATAACTTCAACTCCATCAGAAGAGTCTTCTTTCCTGGTTGTAATGTCTATGGGTGGGAATGTGATAGATGCGAGTTTGGTGATTGCCAAGCTACTGGAAGGCTGAGGGGTGGTAGTCATCTCAGGAGCAATGGAATGTGGGGTGATAGGTGCCTGAGTGGTCAACGCAGCAACAGGAGCTGTAGTTGTTGTGGCAATAGTTGTTGCCATTGTTGTGGGAGCTACTGTGATGGCTGTCGCGGTGGCCGTGGCCACAGCTGTGGTGGTGGGCGTTGTGAAAACCTTTAGCGTTTTGGTAGTGGTAGGAGCTGAGGTGGGGAGTTCAAACTGTGGTGGTTTAAGTGGTGGGGTAGGACAATGGGGAGAAGGTGAGACAAAAATAAAACCAACAGCAAAAACAACAAACAAAAATTTAACTAAATGAAAACACATACAGTAGAACTCAAACCTTCCTACACTAGTATTTATTGTTAATGTTCTTCTTTCCCTTTCATCTTAACCCTGTTCAGGAGTCACCATCTCTCCCTGTCCTCTGCATTCTCTGCTCTAATGCCAGCTATCTGTCTTCCCTCACCACATCTCTTCTTTGGTCTATTTCTTTGCCTCATATTAGGCAGCTTCATTTCCAGGAACCTTTTTCAGATATAGCCTCTGTCCTTCCTCTGCACATGTCCAAATAATCACAATCTCGGCTGTGTAGCTTTGTCTGCTAACCTTCCTGTACTGTAGCTCTGATGCTCGTTCTTGATCTCGTCCATCTTCATCTCTTCAAAAGGCAATCTCGGCACCTTCAACTCTGCCACCTCCAACTGTCTCCTGTCGTCTAGTCATTGCTACTGTCTCCAAACCAAGTTTTCTGTCACTCCAGCAGCACACCTCACCACTGTCTTACTGTTCTCATACATGTCCAGGACTAGTCTACCATATTTCTCTGCCACTCCAGATTTCCTCATACAGTATCACAGCTCCTGCCTTGGCACCCTGTCATGTGTTTTTCAAAATTCACAAGGACACGAGGCAGCTCCTTCTGACCTTCCCTGTACTTCTCCAGCAGCATTCCTGGGTAAATACTGCATCTGTAGTGCTCTTTCAAGGCATGGAACCATACTGTTGCTCACAAATCTCTACTTGTCTAAACCTGGGCGACACTACTCTCCCAGGTTTTAATTTTATGGCTCAACTTAATTCCTCTGTAATTTCTATAACTGCACTTAACCCTTGTTCGTAGGAATTGGCACCTGCACACTTTTTCTCCAGTCCTCCGGCATACTCTCATTTTTTAAGCTCATGTTGAACAATCTTGTTGAAAAAAGAAAAAAAAAAGGAATCCACTGCCATCTGGCCGAGGCACTTCCATACCTTCACCACTCATGGGCACCTCAACCGAAGCCTGGAAACAGACTAGCATCTCTCTGCTATAACTTAACTCTCTTACTTTCTCTCCACCATCGTTACCTTACACACGAACAGCTGATGCTGTCTGGCTACGCTCTCTCCTGTCACCACCTTACAGTCTCTGCTCATCCAAATCAACTCCAGAGCTTTGCCTTCTCTTCAACAGTCATCACAACACCTTCAATTTCTAGCTTCACAATCATCATCCTATCTGACTCGTCTCATCTCGATAACATTCTTTGCATACTGTTCCTATTCAGGCTGTGATGAACAGTTTGAAACCTCCAAAGCTTCTAGGCTTGCTGTACACCCATCTAGTCTCCTGCACACACAAAATGTCTACGTTTTTCCTCTGCATCATATCAGCCAGCTCTCTACCTTTGCTTGTTATTGAGGCTACATTTAACGTTTCAGCTCTCAGTCCAACACTTCTAACCTTCCTTTTCTTGCTCTGTCTCCTAGAAATCTACCTCTTCTTTGTCTTCGACCAGCCTGTGTTGATGTGATAAACATAAAATACATTCACAACATTGAAACGTATCCAGCTGGTATTGGTATACCATACTAAGCCAAACATTAATAGGAATTAAAATAAATACATGCAAATATTAATTTCTTCTGTGCAAATTATTTATACAGTACATGATTAGAATGGTTAGATTGTGGTAGTAGTTATCAAGCAGGATCTTCTAGATTCTCAACATTGTTGATAACATTTGGCATATGAAAAAAATTCTAAACAAAAATAAGACAAGGAAAATGGCTAACTTTCTTTTGGGGTTTTGTCCGGTCATTGCTGCTTTATAATTTGGATATTTGGTACCATGCTGTCCGTAACTTACATGTTGGTTATAGATGATAACGCCCTCCTCACAGGTGGGCTTGTGGGTACATAAGTGCTGGTGAACACACCAATTACAACCCCATCGGCTCAGAACACAACCACGGCAGCTGTAAATGGATCGAACACAAAGCAGATATGTGTTGACATATGTACAGATAATGCTTTAGTGCATGCAAGTCTCTGCTTCCCACACTGCATCTCTGCTTAGCTTTTCTCTTTGATATCATAGTACCTTCATCCAAGCTGTCACATAAAAAACACAGCTCTTCACCTACCCGAACTGATAATTCATGAGCAAAAAATTTTGGTATGGGGGTTGGAAATATATAGAATTCACTTCCACGTCCGGTGTAAGGTGACATGTTAACTTACGGTTAGCATGTAGATGCATAGTGATAACATGGGAAGCGTGTTACGTTTCTTAAAAGGTTTTGGCTGAAGGAGATATCTGCTTGTCTTTGAAAAGTAAAAACTTTTGATGCCATTTCAACCACGAAAGTACCAGCACCAAACTACCGAATATACTGTATCTATTACACAAGCTCATGTTATCACATTTAACAACAGAAGCTATTTTTCTGTCAGATGGCGTCACAGTAGTTTGTAACACATTGACAGCGGAAACTGTTTTACGATCTAACCTTTCCACCGGAAATGCGCACTATGTTGCCGTTTAGGCTGTGACGATTCTGTATCGAAACTGAAAATCTCGGTATTCAAATACACAAACCTGTGTCGACTTTGAAATGGCAGAACCACGACACTCCCTTTCAGCTGTGTTCCTCCATTCTACATACAGCCACATGAGCTCACTGGAGTGCCACCAAACTTATAATTAATATTATTATTATTTTTGACTACTTTTTCCGACTTGCCCGTCGCTGTCTGAAAGGAATCCGCCAATACGTCTGGTGGTTTACTCTCACTTTTACTTTTCACTAGTTACATGTCAATGGAGCAGTGTCCTCCAACAAGGCGACACAGTCCGTGTACAACTGAGCAGGTCTGAGAGTATGAAAAATGTGCTGGCCCTGCTGGCCATTTTGTGGATTAATAGAACAGTTAGCCGTGCATCCTTAGCCTTGGCTAGTCTGATCTGCTCACCAGTGAAGTATAGGAATCAGGGCAACGAGCGGCGCAAAATCAGTTAAAGTCCATCTTCGTCTCCAAATAATGTGAGTACAACGATTTTGTGTTTGTGTGTGTGGTGGGGGTGGGCAGGGGGGGGGGGGGGGGGGGGGAGTTGGCGGGGGCGAGTATACTCACAGCATACTCCCTGAAAGCTGCTTAACAGCCAAGCAGTCATAAAAGGTGAAATCACTCTCTGCAACTGTGACATCACCAAAACGAAGAGACAAGAGGACTGTGACAAAATCTGTGAGGACCAAAAACCAGAGGCAGATTTAAGGACAACATGAGGAAAAACTAATTAAATAAATAAATGGTTAGGTTTATCAAGTCTGCTGCAGGAAGCCTCAAGAGATGAGTACGCGGTTCTTTCAATAATATACATTGGGTACAGAAAGTATTCAGACCCCCTTAAATCTTTCACTCTTTGTTATATTGCAGCCATTTGCTAAAATAATTTAGGTTAATTTTTTTCCTCATTAATGTACACACAGCACCCCATACTGACAGAAAAAAATCGAATTGTTGAAATATTTCCAGATTTATCAAAGAAAAACTGAAATATCACATAGCATAAGTATTCAGACCATTTGCTGTGACACTAATATATTTAACTCAGGTGCTGTCCATTTCTTCTACACCTTCATTGGAGTCCAGCTGTGTTTGATTATACTGATTGGACTTGATTAGGAAAGCAACACCCCTGTCTATGTAAGACCTTAGAGCTCACAGTGCATGTCAGAGAAAATGAGAATCATGAGGTCAAAGGAACTGCCTGAAGAGCTCAGAGACAGAATTGTGGCAAGACACAGATCTGGATAAGGTTACAAAAAAATATTCTGCTGCACTTAAGGTTCCTAAGAACACAGTGGCCTCCATAATCCTTAAATGGAAGACGTTTGGGACGACCAGAACCCTTCCTAGAGCTGGCTGTCCGGCCAAACTGAGGAATCGGGGGAGAAGAGCCTTGGTGAGAGAGGTAAAGAAGAACCGAAAGATCACTGTGGCTGAGCTCCAGCGATGCAGTCGGGAGATGGGAGAAAGTTCTTCCAATAAGACTATGACCTTAAGCCCACAGTTAAAATAACGACGGAGTGGCTTCAGAACAACTCTGTGACTGGCCCACCCAGAGCCCTGACTTAAACCCAATTGAGCATCTTGGAGAGACCTGAAAATGGCTGCCACCAATGTTCACCATCCAACTTGACAGAACTGGAGAGGATCTGCAAGGAGGAATGGCAGAGGATCCCCAAATCCAGTTGTGAAAAACTTGTTGCATCATTCCCAGAAAGACTCATGGGTGTATTAGCTCAAAAGGGTGCTTCTACTAAATACTGAGCAAAGGGTCTGAATACTTATGGCTGTGTGATATTTCAGATTTTCTTTTTTAATAAATATGCAAAAATGTCAACAATTCAGTTTTTTTCTGTCAATAATGCAGCCTTATGGGGGGCACAAGCCAGTGAAAACTGTAGGCCCAAGCCAAGACCAAGCCCAGATAAATGCAGAGGGTTGCATCAGGAAGGGCATCCAGCTTAAAACTTTGTCAAACAAATATGAGCGTTCATCTAAAGAATTCCATAACGGATTGGTCTTGGACCGGGTTAACAACGTCCGCCCCCGGCATCGTTAACCTGCAGGGCGCCAGTGGAAATTCAGCGACTGTGGGTCAAAGACGAAGGAGAGGTGGAAAGCGGGAAAGAGAAGAGGAAAGCACAGAGCCTAGAATTGAATGTGGAGACTTTGAATGTTGGGACTTTGACAGGAAAATCTCGGGAGTTGGTTGACATGATGATGAGGAGAAAGGTTGATATATTGTGTGTCCAGGAGACAAGGTGGAAAGGCAGTGAGGTTAGAAGTTTAGGGGCAGGGTTTAAATTATCGTACCATGGTGTAGATGGGAAGAGGAATGGAGTCGGGGTTATTTTAAAAGAAGAGTTGGCTAAGAATGTCTTGGAGGTGAAAAGAGTATCAGATCGAGTGATGAGGCTGAAACTTGAAATTGAGGGTGTTCTGGATAATGTGATTAGCGGCTATGCCCCACAGGTAGGATGTGACCTAGAGGTGAAAGAGAAATTTTGGAAGTAGCTAGACGAAGTAGTTCTGAGCATCCCAGACAGAGAGAGAATCATGATTGGTGCAGATTGTAATGGACATGTTGGTGAAGGAAACAGGGGTGATGAAGAAGTGATGGGTAAGTACGGCAGCCAGGAAAGGAACTTGGAGGGACAGATGGTGGTAGACTTTGCAAAAAGAATGGAAATGGCTGTAGTAAACACTTTTTTTCCAGAAGAGGCAGGAACATAGGGTGACCTACAAGAGCGGAGGTAGAAGCACGCAGGTGGATTACATCTTGTGCAGACGATGTAATCTGAAAGAGGTTACAGACAGTAAGGTAGTGGTAGGGGAGAGTGTGGCTAGCTAGCATAGGTTGGTGGTGTGTAAGATGACTTTGGTGGTGGGGAGGAAGATTAGGAAGACAATGGCAGAGCAGAGAACCACCTCTTCCAGCTTTTCGGGAAGAGGTGAGAGGAAGAGGTGAGACAGGCTCTCGGTGGACAGGAGGAGCTTCCAGAAGACTGGACCACTACAGCCAAGGTGATCAGAGAGACAGACAGGAGAGTACTTGGTGTATCTTCTGGCAGAAAAGGAGAGAAGGAGACTTGGTGGTGGAACCTCAAAGTACAGGAAATCATACAAGGAAAAAGGTTAGCTTAGAAGAAGTGGGACACTGAGAGGACTTAGGAGAGGCAAAAGGAATACATTGAGATGTGATGTAGGGCAAATGTAGAGGTGGCAAAGGCCAAACAAGAGGCATGTGATGACATGTATGCCAGGTTGGACACTAAAGAAGGAGAAAAGGACCTATACAGGTTGGCCAGACAGAGGGTTAGCGATGGGAAGGATGTGCAGCAGGATAGGGTGATTAAGGATAGAGATGGAAATATGTTTACTGGTGCCAGTACTGTGCTGCACAGATGGAAAGAATACTTTGAGGAGTTGATGAATGAGGAAAATGAGAGAAAAGGATGAGTAGAAGAGGCAAGTCTGGTGGACCAGGAAGTGGCAATGATTAGTAAGGGGGAAGTTTGAAAGGCATTAAAGAGGATGAAACATGGAAAGGCTGTTGGTCCTGATGTCATTCTTGTGGCGGTATGGAAGCAGCTAGGAGAGGTGGCTGTGGAGTTTTTGACCAGCTTGTTCAACAGAATTCTAGCAGGTGAGAAGATGCCTGAAGAATGGAGGAAAAGTGTGCTGGTGCCCATTTTTAAGAACAAGGGTGATGTGCAGAGCTGTGGGAACTATAGAGGAATAAAGTTGATGAACCCCACAATAAGTTATGGGAAAGCGTAGTGGAGGCTAGACTCAGGAGAGAAGTGAGTATTAGCAACAGTATGGTTTCATGCCTAGAAAGAGTACCACAGATGCATTATTTGCCTTGAGGATGTTGATGGAAAAGTACAGAGAAGGTTCGAAGGAGAAGGAGGTTGTGTCTTTGTAGATCTAGAGAAAGCGTATGACAGAGTACCCAGAGAGGAACTGTGGTACTGCATGCGGAAGTCTGGAGTGGCAGAGAAGTATGTTAGAATAATACAGGACATGTACGAGGGCAGCAGAACAGTGGTGAGGTGTGCTGTAGGTGTGACAGAGGAATTTAAGGTGGAGGTGGGACTGCATCAGGGATCAGCCGTGAGCCCCTTCCTGTTTCCAGTGGTGATGGATAGGCTGACAGATGAGGTTAGATTGGAATCCCCGTGGACCATGAGATGACGTGATCTGCAGTGAAAGCAGGGAGCAGGTGGAGGAACAGTTAGAAAGATAGAGGCATGCACTGGAAAGCAGAGGAATGAAGATTAGCCGAAGTAAGACAGAATACATGTGCATGAATGAGAGGAGTGGTGGGGGAAGAGTAAGGCTACAGGGAGAAGAGATAGTAAGGGTGGAGGACTTTAAATACTTGGGGTCAACAGTCCAGAGCAATGGTGAGTGTGGTCAGGAAGTGAAGAAACAGGTCCAAGCAGGTTGGAACGGGTGGAGGAAGGTGTCAGGTGTGTTATGTGACAGAAGAGTCTCTGCTCGGATGAAGGCCAAAGTTTATAAGACAGTGGTGAGGCCAGCCATGATGTACGGATTAGAGACGGTGGCACTGAAGAGACAACAGGAAGCAAAGCTGGAGGTAGCGGAAATAAAGATGTTGAGGTTCGCTCTAGGAGTGACCAGGTTGGATAAAATTAGAAATGAGCACATCAGAGGGACGGCGAGGGTTAGATGTTTTGGAAACAAAGTTAGAGAGAGCAGACTTCGATGGTTTGGACAGGTCCAGAGGAGAGATAGTGAGTATGTTGGTAGAAGGATGATGAGGATGGAGCTGCCAGGCAAGAGAGCTAGAGGAAACCAAAGAGATAGGCTGACATGGAAAAGGATGACACGCTGGGGTGACCCCTAACAGTACAAGCCATAAGGAAAAGAAGAAGTCAATTTGGGGTGCTATGTGTACATTAATGAGGAAAAAATGAACTTAAATTATTTTAGCAAATGGCTGCAATATAACAAAGAGTGACAAATTTAAGGGGGTCTGAATACTTTCCGTATCCACTGTACATTGAGATAACATGGGAGAAAGTTAATAAAAACCATGAGCACTCCACACCCTTGACAAGTGAGAACACACATACAGGCTTTTCCAAAACAAGTGGTAGGGGGGAACAGCATAAATGTTTCTTATTTTCTTTGTCCTGTCTCATCATACAATTTTCTTCATCACAGTATGGGTCTAGAAGTCTCCTTAAGTAAAGAGAGCAGAGATGGTCAACTGGCAGCCGAACCCAACTAGACATAAAACCGAAAGTGCTTTAATTTATTTCAGAGAAGATCTGCAGACTCAAGACTGGACCCAAAGTATACAGTATGTTAAAGGGGACATATTTTGCCAAACCAACTTTTTTGAGTGTTTGGTATGTAATAGTCTCTAGGGTGCCTCAGTAAACAGTTGAAATATTAATTAAAATTGTCCACGCATTCTTGAGTTTCAGATGTTTTTCTGCCAAGAGGCCTGAAATCATTCGAAGTCATTCGAACTTCGTGCATATATCTACGTCACCAGCAAAGATCTCCGCCGACCTCTTTGCTCCTGAGCGAGCCCTATCAATTTAACAAACGTGTGCTCTCACAAGTGAGTCTTCTACACAGAGGCAACCAATCAGAGGAAAGGGGGCGGTCTTAGCCAAATATGGACAAAGCAGATACAAAACTGGGTCAAATAGAAGTAGCTGTCAGATGGGCCTTTTCTGGACACTCGTATGACAAAACCAAGGTGTTTTTTGAAATGAAATGGACACGTACTAAATCCATCTGAGAGTCACTCTATGGAGGTCTAAATAGCCAAAATACAGGACATTTGAAGATATAAATGAAGCGCATGAATCATTTCAACACATAATAGAATTAATAATTTCCCTCAAGTTAAGAAAATGGTGATCCAAAAATATCCTGAGAAACCGTGGTTAACGAAGGGAATATTGATTGCTTGCAAACAAGAAAAACTCATTCTATTAAGAATTTTTGACGAAAAGAACCACGGTATCTGAACAAAAATATAAAGCATACGAAAACAAGCTAACTAAGGTCATGAGATGCAAAATGGAATACTGTAATAAGTTTTTGGTCAACAACAAAAACAATATTAAGAAGACGTGGAAAGTTTTAAAATCTATTATTAACAAAATACGAATTTGAAAAAAAGATATTGGAGGCTTCAATATCCTAACCACTACCAGTCTAATAAGCGCGCATCACTGACATGTCTCTAGCTGCAAAATAATTCAACAAATTCTTTGTTAATGTGGCTTACGTTGATAGGTGGTCAAATACTTATTTCACGCATTAAAATAAAAACCAAAGACTGAAAAAATCATATGATGTGATTTTCTGCATTTCTTTTTCGATTCACTGAAACATTGATTCTTATATATATTGGTACGGTATGAGTGGGCATGCAAACACATGCCAAGACAATTCTATAAAACATGATTAATCTCATTACAGGAAAACATGAAATAGATCAACAATTCAAACCAATAATTCAACACAAGTTTAATTTGCTTTAATTAAAAATGCAAATTCCAATAGAAAGGTTTAAGTTTTATTTTACACACGCCCCAAAAACTCACCCTGTCCTGGAGGTACTATAGGCACTTGGCTGGTGTGTGGAGAATGACAGGTGACACCACTTCCAGTGACTGCGGCAGGGCTGTGGAGCCCTTGGAAGAAACAGGAGAAGGACTCCCCCTTTTCTAACACTGGAAGCCCTGGAACTGATAAAGAGACCTATGGAGAGATCAGAGATTTATCACTTTTGAAATATCACATTTCACTATCCATTTATGTAAAACCGCAACAATTTCCTACCATTTGAAATACAAATAACTTTCCAATAACAGCCTGTGCTGATTGAAAGTCACAATAAATAACCACAATTTATTACATTGCCCGCTCAATCACTGAACTGGCTGGCTTGTTCACTGTCAAATTGATAATGCTGGAAACATTACATTCAATATTCCTGCAGCAGGAACAATATAATTGGATGATAAAGGTGGGGACCTTACACCCGTGGTCTACAGAAGTTGGCTCTAGAAGATGTGGAATTTCACCTTTTTGGCAGCCTGAACTGTTGTGCATTCTTGAGAGGTTCCTATTAGATACAGTGGAAATGAAAAGTCTCCTCAACCGTGTTCAAATGCCAGGCATTTGTGGTCAAAACAAATGAAACCCAGATAAATCACTTCAAAACTTTTTTTCCATCATCCATCCTTAGTTCCAGCTGAAGAAAAACAGCTCCAAATCATGATGCTGCCACCACAGTGCTTCACTGCAGGTATGGTCCTGGGGTGCCAATATTTCATTCGAATTCGAATATTGTGAACAAAGAGAAGCGCTTCTCACGGGTATTGGAAAATGGGAGGTGGGAAGAGCAAAAAAGAATTACTGGTGTATACGTCACCTGTCATGACCCATACGAGGAAAAAAATCTGTAGCGTGTGTGGAGAAGTGGAAAACTAAATATGGTTTCCCAGTGGCGGGAAGTTTAAGTGTTCGGCAGTTGCAGCAACTGAAGGAAAGGTTGGAGGAAGAAAAAAGTCATTTGAAGAACAAAAACAAAATAATTAAAGTTCTGGCTTTTGACGAAATTGAGAAAAATGCAAAATGTCTGCATATGTGGTTGACTGTTAGGTTTAGATGCGAATAGGGACAGAAGCTTCCTGGCAAAAAAAGAAGGGCAAGTTACTGATAACTGTATATTGCCTGTGGTCTAATCTGTCCGAGTTGGCCAAGGGGAGGATGTCAGGTTGTGGTTGCGAGCTGGGTTCCACAGTGGCCTCCACAAATCAATCACCTGATGACAAAGATCAAGGAGAGTGCAATCTGGAAGAAGACCAACAACGCATTTGAGACGGACGACATAAGACTATCTGACTGACAAGACGTGCGTTCAACTTATGCACAAAAAGGACTTGGTGTGAGTGACTGTGACTGTGTGTCTGCTGATTACTGATCTGTTGGTGCGTGGATGTTTATGTGTGAGTGTGGTGTTTGTAAGACGAATGCTGGAATCTGGGCCAAGTGTGTGGTGAAAGTGACTGATTACAGGTAGATCTGTTGTTCACTATGGATACTGTATCTGTGTGCATATTACTCATGTATGTCATGTGTGTGTGTGTGTTCCGGGTTTTGTCTTCCCCCCTGTTTCACACACACCTGCTCCTGTGAGCATCTTCACCACCTGTGCCTCGTTCACCCTAATTACCTATTGTATTTAACCTCGTGTCTCATTCCCTCTTGTTGCCAGTTCATTGTACAATGTCGTCGCGTTCCAGCATTCCTTGTTTCCACGTCACAGACTCACAGTAAGACTTGGCCCTGTTCCGACTATCGACCTTGCCTCTTTGCCTCATGTTTTGGATACTGTTGCCTTTCTTGGATTGCATGCCTGTGTACCGACCTATGCCCGTCTATTAAACCTCTCTTTTTGGAAACTGTCCATTTGTTTTGGAGTCGTGCATTTTTGGGTCCTATCCTCTGTTCCGTTCATGACAATGTAATGCGTTGTGAATTATTGCAGAGGAAAGTAAGTTTTTTTTTGGGGAGGATTTCTAGAACTAATGTGACGCAGTGATATTGTAGAGCAAGAGCTTTGTTTTGTTTTTATGAAGTAGTGAGAATGAGGCCTTGAGACCTGAACGGGAGTAGCCTACTGATAAAGTAGATCTCATTGGGGAAATAAAGGAGAAAAGGAGCCTGCTCAAAATCTTATAGTACAACTCCACGTTCACACAAAATAATTATATTGATTGGATTACATTATTAGATTGAGATAATTATCAGTGTGCATTCAAAGTTAAATATAGTCCAATTTTACATCAACATCAAACAGATATTTAATCTTTAAAAGGACTGTTATGTGCTGCAACCTGCAGTCATGACTGCCAGCTGTGTGATATTTTTTTTATGTTGTGTTGTTTGTGTGTTTATGCGGAGCTGTGTGTCTTATGTGTACATTTCTCTGACAGAGCAAACGTCAGCGCGATTAGAAGGATGTCAGCCTTTTGTTTATCTGTAGCCGCACGGCTAATTGGGCACCTTATTTGTCGGTCAAAAGAACACAGATTTTTCACAACGCGCGTACATGCTTTGCATGGCGTCCTTCTTACAAATTGAACTTCACGTACAATGTTCTTTTCCGCTTCCTTGACATTTCTCAAGTCCCAAGTCAAATCCCACTGTGACCAGCAAATAGAGGGTTAATCAGGAACTATCCGCCGATTCATCCATCCATCCGTTTTCTGAGCCGCTTCTCCTCACGAGGGTCGCGGGCGTGCCGGAGCCTATCCCAGCTGTCATTGGGCAGGAGCCGGGGTACACCCTCAACTGGTTGCCAGCCAATCACAGTCGCCGATTCAATTGAACCTAAACTGCCCATCCGCCAACACTGCCAGCATCCACTTCGCACGGATGCTGTTGACGATATTTGTCCAGTACTGGAGTCGATACCCATTGGGCCAAATTCTGTCCGCTTCTTGGTTGTACAGAATGTTTTTTTGTTTTAGTATTTTGCCAAAGTGAGCATGGGTGGGATGATTATCAGAAGAGTGGTGGTGGGTGATGTCTGGAGTCGTTTGTTTTTGTTTCCTTCTCTTCTTTTTGTTTTGTTGGTTTTGTTTTTGGTTTTGTCTTGATTTGTTCTCTGGAGTACAAAGGCAGTGGATTGTTTTATTTTTGTGCTTAGCAGCACAAGTCGCATCACACGTTGCATTATTATGTTTGACACGTAATGGATTGCCACAAAATCAGAATTTATACAGTGGGTACGGAAAGTGTTCAGACCCCCTTAAATTTTTTACTCTTGTTTTTTATATTGCAGCCATTTGCTAAAATCATTTAAGTTCATTTTTTTCCACATTAATGTACACACAGCACCCCATATTGACAGAAAAAAATGGAATTGTTGAAATTTTAGCAGATTTATTAAAAAAGAAAAACTGAAATATCACACAGCCATAAGTATTCAAGCACCCTTTTGAGCTAATACAGCCATGAGTCTTTTGGGGAATGATGAAACAAGTTTTTCACACCTGGATTTGGGGATCCTCTGCCATTCCTCCTTGCAGATCCTCTCCAGTTCTGTCAGGTTGGATGGTGTACGTTGGTGGGCAGCCATTTTCAGGTCTTTCCAGAGATGCTCAATTGGGTTTAAATCAGGGCTCTGGCTGGGACATTCAAGAACAGTCACTGAGTTGTTCTGAAGCAACTCCTTCGGTATTTTAGCTGTGTGCTTAGGGACATTGTCTTTTTTAAAGGTGAACCTTCGACCCAGTCTGATGTTCTGAGGACTCTGGAGAAGGTTTTCGTCCAGGATATCCCTGTGCTTGGCCACATTCATCTTTCCTTTGATTGCAACCAGTCGTCCAGTCCCTGCAGCTGCAAAACACCCCAACAGCATGATGCTGCCACCACCACGCTTCACTGTAGGGACCGTATTGGACAGGTGATGAGCAGTGCCTGGTTTTCTCCACACATACCGCTTAGAATTAAGGCCAACAATTTCTATCTTGGTCTCATCAGACCAGAGAATCTTATTTCTGACCATCTTAGTGTCCTTCAGGTGTTTTTTTTTTAGCAAACTCCATGCGGGATTTCATGTGTCTTGCACTGAGGAGAGGCTTCCGTCGGGCCACTCTGCCATAAAGCCCCGACTGGTGGGGGGCTGCAGTGACGGTTGACTTTGTAGAACTTTCTCCTATCTCCCGACTGCATCTCTGGAGCTCAGCCACAGTGATCTTTGGGTTCTTCTTTACCTCTCTCACCAAGGCTCTTCTCCCCGATTCCTCAGTTTAGCCGGACGGCCAGCTCTAGGAAGGGTTCTGGTCGTCCCAAACGTCTTCCATTTAAGGATTATGAAGGCCACTGTGCTCTTAGGAACCTTAAGTGCAGCAGAAATTTTTTTGTAACCTTGGCCAGATCTTTCCCTTGCCACAATTCTTTCTCTGAGCTCTTCAGGCAGTTCCTTTGACCTCATGATTCTCATTTGCTCTGACATGCACTGTGAGCTGTAAGGTCTTACATAGACAGGGGTGTGGCATTCCTAATCAAGTCCAATCAGTATAATCAAACAGAGCTGGACTCCAATGAAGGTGGAGAACAATCTCAAGGATGATCAGAAGAAATGGACAGCACCCGAGTTAAATATATGAGTGTCACAGCAAGGGTCTGGATACTTATGGCTGTGTGATATTTCAGTTTTTCTTTTTTAATAAATCAGCAAAAATGTCAACAATAACATTGTTTTTCTGTCAATATGGGGTGCTGTGTGTACATTAATGAGGAACAAAAATTAACTTAAATTATTTTAACAAGGCGGCACGGTGGGCGACTGGTTAGAGCGTCAGCCTCATAGTTCTGAGGACCCGGGTTCAATCCCCGGCCCCGCCTGTGTGGAGTTTGCATGTTCTTCCCGTGCCTACGTGGGTTTTCTCCGGGCACTCCGGTTTCCTCCCACATCCCAAAAACATGCATTAATTGGTGACTCTAAATTGCCCGTAGGTGTGAATGTGAGTGTGGATGGTTGTTTGTTTGTATGTGCCCTGCGATTGGCTGGCAACCAGTTCAGGGTGTACCCCGCCTCCTGCCCGATGACAGCTGGGATGGGCTCCAGCACGCCCGCGACCCTAGTGAGGAGAAGCGGCTCAGAAAATGGATGGATGAATGGATGATTTTAACAAATGGCTGCAATATAACAAAGAGAGAAAAATTTAAGGCGGTCTGAAAACTCAACGGCCAATTCAACAGGCTGCAAACACAGCACCGATATTAGCATTATTACAGTGATACATATGATGATTGTTCTACAAACACAATGTGTATCATTTTGAACTCATTATGGAACATTCACCTATTTGGGTTGACATATGAAACGATATAGACTAAATTGTGCACATTTGTCATTAGGTCAACATGGTATGATATAGTGGCTGTCTACAAACAGTATGTATATTACAAATTACACAAAGTACAAGACTTGTAGACAATAGAATGTTTATGGTTGAAAAAGTCACACACGGGCCTTACTAAAATTCTGAGCTGATACTGGCATACGGTCAGCAGAGATACATTTTAACTGTCGCCTGAAAAACTAAATTTCTAAATTTCAAAGCCCGAAACTTCAGACGAAAAATCTAATAATGGTACAGATGTTATTCTTGACAAATTATTGCACGTCCTGGATCAGTAATTATGCTTAACTGACCGTGTCATTGGCATCCCTTGGACAAAAAGTGCTGACACAGATTTTATCCAATGGAAGAAAGTCCTTCAATTGCCAGACTACTCGAAACCCTTCGCTCGTTATTGACATGACCTTGTGGTGACACAGACACAAATGCTGGAAAGTCAATCAAATTAGGTCAAGTATATATGAGGATGCGTGTGCCCCCTATCCCTTTTTGAGATTGTCTTTGCAGGCACTCCATTGGACCGGATCCATTCAGGTCTACCAAAGCCAGATCTGCCCATAGGCATACAAATCGTTCAGGTATTGCGCATTAACAACTAATCAATTTCAGGAAACAAGTCCAATCAGCGTTCCCAAGGCTGGCCGACGAGGAGTCGCTGCTTCTATTTTTTTTAGAAGCAAAACAAGCTTATCAGCAAGAAAATATGTCAACAGAGACGAAGCAAGCTGTGTTTCCGAAACTCTACTCAAACATTTACTTTCCAACACGGGGAAATAACACTCTGGACAATGTTTTTACCCCCCTGAGAGGGGCCGACAAGGCCCTTCCCCTGCCCCACATTGGCGCCTCAGACCATCTCACTGTTATGCTAATGCCAGCTTACAGACCATTGGTTAAAGTCTCCCAACCAGTTAGGAAACAGGTACAAGTGTAGCCAGAAGGCACTTCAAGACTGTTATGCCACCACAGACTGGACCATGTTCAAACAGGCTGCCACCTGCAACTCCATCACAGACCTTCAAGAGTACACAGAGACTTACTGTCTACATCAGCAAGTGCATGGATGATGTCACCATCACTAAGTCCATCACCGTCCGTGCTAATCAGAAGCCATGGCTGTCGGGGGAGGTCTACAGACTACAGAAGGTCCGCAACATGGCTTTTAGATCTGGGTATGAGGAGGGGCTGAGGACAGCCAGGGCCGATTTGTCCCGTGGCATCAGGGAGGCCAAGAGGGAGTACTCCAGGAACATCGCCCACCGCTTCAATGACAGCAGTGACACCAGGGGCCTCATGTACAAAGACTTGCGTGGATTTCCTACTGAAACATGGCGTACGCTCAAATCCAGAAAACATCGGACGCATAAAAATATCCAGATGTATGAATTTGTGCGTACGCATGAATCCAAGCACATTTCCTTCGGACATCCCAATCAACATGGAAATGAGCGCACGTTGTAGTAGCCGAGTCCTCCCTGTCCACACCCACATTTAAATATGCAAATTATATTTAAATGAGGCGGCACGTTCTGAGGACCCGGGTTCAATCCCCGGCCCCGCCTGTGTGGAGTTTGCATGTTCTCCCCGTGCCTGCGTGGGTTTTCTCCGGGCACTCCGGTTTCCTCCCACATCCCAAAAACATGCATTAATTGGAGACTCTAAATTTCCCGTAGGCATGACTGTGAGTGCGAATGGTTGTTTGTTTCTATGTGCCCTGCGATTGGCTGGCAACCAGTTCAGGGTGTACCCCGCCTCCTGCCCGATGACAGCTGGGATAGGCTCCAGCACGCCCGCGACCCTAGTGAGGAGAAGCGGCTCAGAAAATGGATGGATGGATATTTAAATGAACCCTGCACCTGAGATCCCGATCTCTGCATGATCAGAAAAAATAGGAAAATGAGCAAGGTAATGAAGAAAAATAATTTTTCTAAATGTGAAGTTGCTCAATGAAGTGGAGGCGCGCAACAAAATCCACTTTGTCACACTGTCCTCTGGCGTTAACAACAAGCAAAAGAGGAGCGAATGAGACTCACGTGGCTGACTCTGATTACCCCCAACGTAAATACCATGTATTTTTATAACTCACAACAAATGTGTTCATACAGTAACCTACACTCAGGCCTATGAGAGAAAGGCTCATGCGTAAATGTATGGTATTTGTAAGAAATCTTTTGAATTCAAATAGAAGTACATCAGCATATCAAAAATGTTGACTCCTGTTTGATTACTCAATTAATTATTTTAATACACAGGAGAGGACACGCAGTCGCATCCATGTGCTACATGTCTGGGGATTCGTCCACCGTCCCGATGTCTCCAGTGTCACAGACGTGGAGGATTTCTGAAAAAAGAGTCCCTTGAATTTACTTCATTTGAACATGTATATCAGTTGCACGTGATTAAATTGTGTTAAAATGACATAATTTACCCCTCTTCTCCAAAAAAAAAAAAAACTAATAATAATTTTAGTCATGTGCAACCGATGTTCTGTGCTCTGCCCTTGCCTTCTTAATCTTCCTCCCCACCACCAAATTCATCTTATACACAACCATCCTATGCTTCCCTACCTCTGCCTTACAGTCAGTAACCTTCAGATTACATCGTCCGCACAAAATGTAATCCACCTGCGTGCTTCTACTTCCGCTCTTGTTTCCTTACAATTTGCACCAATCATGACTCTCTCTCTGTCTGGGATGCTCAGAACTACTTCGTCGCGCTCCTTCCAGAATTTCTCTTTCACCTCTAGGTCACATCCTACCTGTGGGGCATAACCCACTAATCACATTATACATAACACCCTCAATTTCAAGTTTCAGCCTCATCACTCTGTCTGATACTCTTTTCACCTCCAAGACATTCTTAGCTAACACTTCCTTTAAAAAAAACCAACTCAATTTCTCTTCCCACCTACACCATGGTAAGATCATTTGAACCCTGCCCCTAAACCTCTAGCCTTACTGCCTTTCCACCTGCTCTCCTGGACACACGATGAATAAACCTTTCTCCTAATCATCATGTCAACCAACTTCCGAGCTTTTCCTGTCATAGTCCCAACATTCAAAGTCCCCACATTCAGTTCTAGGCGCTGTGCTTTCCTCTTCTCTTTCTGGCTAAGAACCCGCTTTTCACCTCTCCGTCTTCGACCCACAGTAGTTGGATTTCCACCTGCCCCCTGTAGGTTAACGGCAGACGTTATTAACCCTGGCCACGAACGATCCGGTATAGAATTTTTTGGATGAACGGTCATATTTGTTTGGTCAAGTTTTATGCCAGATGCCCTTCCTGATGACACCCTCTGCATTTATCCGGGCTTGGGACCGGCCTACAGTTTGCACTGGCTTGTGCCCCCCATAGGGCTGCATTCTACAGCTGATTGCTAAAGAACAAAAAAAAGTAGAAACCAACTTTTTTTTCTGGTGAAAGAAGAGAGTCTTGTCTGTCTTTTTGTAGGTTCAATGTTTACATTGCCCTAGAATATAATATTCTGTGGACCTTGAAAGATCAGTCAAAATCCTCTAAAACGGCTGACACAGAAGAGTTTGGCTACTGTGAAAACCAGTGCTAGCCCTGAATGAGTTAAATACCTTTTGTCTAATTTTGTATTCACTAAATAAATGTAATATCGGGGTTTGGGTTGATAGCACCAAGCTGGCTTTCGCTGTTTTAATGGAAAAGAACAGACAGCAAGTAAACAAACATGTCCCAAAACCAATGCAAGTTGTTTTCAGTTGAGTTATTTTTGCCAAGGGCTGCACAGCTTTGGGTTGTATTTGTGAGATATTAAAATTGGCTTGCTGATCAGGAAAAACAAAACTGTATTTTATATATATATATGTATCCAATTACAATGAAGTTGGGACGTTGTGTTAAACATAAATAAAAACAGAATACAATGATTTGCAAATCATGTTCGACCTATATTTCATTGAATACACTGCAAAGACAAGATATTGAATGTTCAAACTGATAAACTTTATTGTTTTTAGCAAATAATCATTAACTTAGAATTTTATGGCTGCAACGCGTTCCAAAAAAGACTGAGAAAGTTGAGGAATGCTCATCAAACACCTGTTTGGAACATCCCACTGTCATGTCAGGTGTGTGTTCCGGTTTTTGTCTTCCCCCTGTTTCATACACACCTGCTCCTGAGAGCATCTTCCCCACCTGTGCCTCGTTCACCCTAATTACCCCTTGCATTTAACCTCGTGTCTCATTCTTTCTGGTCGCCAGTTCGTTGTACCTTGTCGTCGCGTTCCAGCATTCCTTGTTTCCACTTCATCGACTCACAGTAAAGACTAGACCCTGCTCCGATTATCGACATTGACTTTTTGCCTCACGTTTTTGGATACTGTTGCCTTTTTTGGATTTCCTGCCAGTGCACCGACCTCTGCCTGTATATTAAACCTCTCTTTTTTGAAACTGTCCATTTGTTTTGGAGTCGTGCATTTTTGGGTCCTATCCTCTGTTCTGTTCATGACACCCACAGGTGAACATGCTAATTGGGAACAGGTGGGTGCCATGATTGCTTCCCTGAATTGCTCAGACATTCACAAGCAAAGATGGGGCGAGGTTCACCTCTTTGTGAACAACTGTGTGAGAAAATAGTCGAACTGTTTGAGGACAATGTTCCTCAAATTCTAATTTAATGGTTATTTTGAACATTAAATATCTTGTCTTTTTAGTGTATTAAATTAAATATATGTTGAACATGATTTGCAAATCATTGTATTCTGTTTTTATTTATGTTTAACATAATGTCCCAACTTCATTGGAATTGGGGCTGTATATATATATTTTTTTAGAAAGACATCACGGCACTGTACTGCATATACAATTCAAGTACATACAAGAGGTGGGTTTCCTTGCTAAACAACATTGATGAGACCTTGTCATACACAAAGAGTATTAGGACCAATGATGATACTCTGGAGACCATGGAATAAGGTCAAAATATTTCCATATTTTTTTTTATTTTTTTATTTATTTATTTATTTTTTACAAGAATGAAGGTTTACTAATAGTAATAGGGAAAAATTGTAATTTGACAAAAGAAAATCTAGGGTAGTACTAATAAACCAATTGTGTAATTTTACAAGAAAGAAAATAGGCCTCTGAGGAGTTTGTCTCTGTTCCAAACACAGAACTACACTGATTCTTCTCCTTGGCTTCTTTTTGGGTTTGTTCCATCAAAACAGAACTGTTGTTAAATTTTAAAAACAAATTACAAATTGCTCTCATGGTCTCAAAATTATAAATGTATTTCCAAAAGTTTATTACTTTTAAAATTGTTGAGACATTTAATTTTTAAGTAAATTCTGAGCTTTTTTTTTTTTTTTTTTTTTTTTTAAATATATATATTAGGCATATTATATATTTTAATCTGTACTTACTGTCCTGCTTTCTCCCCTGCTGATGTTTGATGGGTTGAGTTCTTGTACAGCCAGGCACTGCTGTTCCATGTCAAAGCTCCAAAGCCACTGGCCGGGGTGGTTCCCACGAGGACACTCTGACTGCAAAACACATCTGCATAGAAAAGGCCAAGACTGTTTTTCGTTTGTTGTCAACACTGTCAAATATGTGATCCTAAAAGCATAGGTTTGGTCTGCACAACTCCACTGTAAATTATACCGTATTAATACATACTGTACATATTGTTCATCTAATTTTGTTTTCAGAGGTCACTTTCAATTAACCTACCCTGCATGTTTTTGGGATGTGGGAGGAAACCAGAGTGCCCGGGGAAAACCCACGCAGGCACAGGGAGAACATGCAAACTCCACACAGGCGGGGCCGGGATTTGAACCCCAGTCCTCAGAACTGTGAGGCAGACGCTCTAACCAGTCGATCACCGTGCCGCCTGTATTATTCTTACTATAAAAATAAATATCTACACAGATTACTGGATGTAATCACTGTGCACAATCTCTGATAAGCAATGAGGAAAACCAGCTGAAACATTCAAATTGCTCACAATGGAAAAAAAATAAAACATCGTCATCACTACCAGGGAGTGTGATCACCATGTAGATAAAGTAAATTGAATTCAATTATGTCTCTCTAAATCAGAAGCCTATTGTTCTGACAAAGAGAAACTGTACTGAAAGTCTGAAGAACACCGACATTTTTGTCATTGTCGTGGACAAAATCAAAACGGATTGTGTCAGAGAATACTCATTTGTAAAGGAACACTGTACTTGGTCAATGAACTGTTTTAATTCCGTCATACAAGTCTCCTGGAGTGCATCTCACCTTCCTTCTAGGACACACCAGCCACAGTAAGGATCATGGGCCTGCAGGCAGGAGTGACAGTCGGGGTTCTGCTTGCATTCAGCTACCGGCCTCTTCTGCAGCTGGAACCATGACAACACTTCTAAGTTCAGCTATGCAAATCTTCCATAATAAGCTCTCTTGAAACAGAATGAAAGACCTAATTTGACCCAGAACAATGCAAATGGAAAAGTGATTAGGACAGGTCAACAACAGGCTGCCAAATTAGAAGGGACAAAGTTGGATCATCAAAAACCAAAGCATCATTCCCATAGATTTTCGCTTTATGAGTGGTATTGCAAAAGAGGCAAGGGAGTTAAGAAAAAAAGGCACACGATATGGCAACAAGTTATATGTCTACCATGTTATGGGTCATGATGAAGAGATGCTGCTCCTCTTTATCCAGGACAAGGTCTGAGTTGATGGCTGTGTTCTGCTGAATGGAACTTATGGAGTATTCCTCCACCTCACCATTTGGCCCCAGGAACACCTGAGGAATGGAAAAGCACATAGAAAATGTTACAGCTCGGACAGTGGAGAACTAGTTGATCACAATCATTCATCAATTTTACGAAACCGTGACAAAGTGATGTGTGAGCATACAAATGTCGGTAGTTTGTATATAAAGTATACAGCACATTGCTATAGATTATTAATACCCTTAGCAAATCTGAAATTAGTGAGATTTATCAGTGTATTTGTTGCCCCACACTGAGAAGTCACCTTATCCTGGTTCGTGTATCCCAGTGATCATAGGAGCTAAATTGCATGGCAGGGCCACACAGGATTAGGAGGTCCAAGGTGAGGAACAAGGCATAGCACGGCTCGAAACCCCCTATGATGAAGCCAATTTTTGAGGCCTTGTTTTCCTTGCCCAGACGCGGGCCCCCATCTTGAACTGGGTCTGGAGATGGGGCTCAATTGCAAGCGCCAGGTGGCTGGTCCTGCACACAAGAGGTCTGGCCGGACACAGCTTAGAGACGTAACATAGGTCCTCCTTCCCACTGTCTCACCACCTGGGGTAGGGGAAAAAGGGGGTAGGGTGCATAGAGAGCTGGGCGATGGCTGAAGGTGGGGACCTTGGCCATCCAATCCCCAGCTACAGAAGTTGGCTCCAGGCATGTGGAATGTCACTTTTTTGGCAGGAAAGGAGCCCGAGCTGGTGTGTGAGGCTGAAAATGTTCTGAATATGTGCGGTCGGAACATAGCTAGGCTGAGGTAGGTCAGGCTCTCCTGTCTTTGGGGTTGAGGTCGCTGAGGTAGTTAAAAATCTCCTCATTGACTAGGCCCCGGGTGTAAATAAGAGCCGACCAGAGTTCTTAAAGGGCTCTGGGTGTTGTGAGGCTGTCTTGGTTGACATGCATTTAAAAAATGTCGGGTGGACATCGGCACCTTTTTCGGAAGGGGGACCAGAGAGTGTGTTCCAACTACAGGGGGATCCAACGCCTCAGACTCAATGGTAAGATCTATTCAGGAGTTCTCAAGAGAAGGATCCACGGCAACGTTGAAGCTCAGTTTCAACAGGAGCAGTGTGGTTTTCGTTGTCGCTGTAGAACAGTGGACAGGCTCTAAACCCTTGGTAGGGTCCTCAAAGTTGCTTGGGAGTTTACCCAACCAATCTACACGTGCTTTGTGGACATGGAGAAGGCGTTTAACCATGTCCCTCGGGCAGTCCCGTGGGGGGTCAACTGGGAGTATGGGGTATCGGACCCCCTGATATGTGCTATTCGGTCCCTGTGCTATTCGATAGAGATCCTCCATTCTGCTTGACCAAACAGCCAAACAGGACAAAAAAGAAGCAGATGGAACAGCATAAAAAGGAACTTCAGTCCTGGAGATCTGGTCATCATCGTTGATAACGCAGCACCAAGAAACTCTTGGATTCTAGGTCATACTATACAGACCTTTCTGGATGCCAACGGCTTTGTGAGGAGTGTTTTGGTTCCAACAAAGGCCAATGTGATTCAACGACCAACATACAAGCTACACTCAGTTTAAAACATTCATGGCATGCAAAATTTGGGCTGATTTCCTTACATCATTAACATTTTTTGAATGTCTGATTTTGTGGGTTTTATGAGCTGGAAGCCCAAATTATGTAAAAATAAACAAATAAATACTTGAAATTGTTGAAATTGTGGGCCCTGAATCAATAACCTATGAAAATGTTACTTTTTGAATGGAATTATGGATGGATGAATATGAACTTTTCCATGATATTCAAATTTTTTGGAAAGGGTCTGTATACTCACGGGCCAGCTCTAATACACAATTGATACGGTCTTGTGGGCCAAATATAATTACATCGCGGGCCAAATTTTAGAGTCAATAAATTTTTTTTTTCATTTTTAACTCGAAAAAAACCTATTCACAAAGAGAAAATGACTCAAAATATGTCCAAGGTAAGAATAATTATGGACTACACTACAAAATGTCATGTAGTAAATTCTAATACAAGTGGTGTGCAGACCGTAATCCATCTGAAATTCAAAAGCTGCTGTTTTGTGGGCCAATACAGGAGAGTAACATGACAAACTGCTTCACATCAGCCTTTCAAAGTTATTTACATGCATGTGTACAACAGCTAGTTTCCATCTAACATGTTATTAATGAGACAGTGTAAGAATAAGCTTCCTAATGGGAAAATCTGGCGCAGGTTAGAAGGAACTCTTGGTTGTGTGCGTGTGATAGTAGACAGTATGGCGTTTGATGACTATGACAGAGATGCAGGCAGGGTAGTTTCCCCTGTCGTGCCCTGCAAGTGGATCCTTCAGGTACAGTATGTGGTGGATAGGTGAAGGATTTCAAGTCAGTTTGGAGTCCAACACTCTTTGATCTCAATGAGTCGTCTCGACCAAAACAATCCAGGCTTCTATAATTGTCCATCCAGTTTATAACTCATTAACTGCTGCTACACCAAGCATGAGACTTGGAGAATATTTTGTTGGCAAAAAAAGGTAAAACATTCAGACACAGGAGGGTTGAGAGTAATAAATAAGCTCCTCATCCAACACCACATTTTTTAAAATCAACATTCTGCAATAGGATGACCTCCAGAAAAAAAAAAAAGCCTTTATCTCTCTGATGCAAAATGACTCATTTAGTGCTTTTATTATCGAGAGCATTTGCCTCTTAACAATCACAGCACAGGAAGCTGTCTACCTACGCACATGCAACATTATATGACGTGAGCATTTACCAAGAAGCCAGACTGACCGGGCTCCCTCTGGGTTAGTTTCTTTGCCGGGCCTTAACACCACAAGTTAATAGTATTGAAACACTTTAATTTGCTAATTATTAGTGCAAGCAACTAGAATCGATGGTGGGGTAGCGAGACATCATGGACTGTCATGTCATGTACTCAACTCCACATCATTCTGAATGTGGTTTCTGTTCGGAAGTACATGCACCAGTCAGCTGTAGCTGTGCACAACAAGAGTGTGAAGCTCTGTTGGATGGCCACGCAAAGCAATGGGTGGTCTGTAAACTCTCAGTGATGTAATCGTGCCGTAATACTGTATGTGAATGGGTGCCATTGTACTGCTGTTGCTTGGACAGGGGGTGGGGGTGGGGGGCTCAACCACACGCCACAAAATGATACAAAGAGCCCTGTCTTTGCAGGTGTGCTAAAAATACGGAAATGTATGATATATCAAGGGTCTTCCAAGAGCATCACCGCTCTGATCAGTGTCAAAGTGTAAATGGCTTTCAGGCCTAAGTCACATACTGTGTAATTCATCGAAATGCAAAGAAGTCGCCATTTTGTCATTACGGCAACTATTATGTATAATTTTTCATGCTTCCCAACTACAAAGATGTTCTACTAACAGATCCGCAACATGTCGAGCTGTTCATCTATGACAACGGATTTGGAACTAGGAAGCAAAAACAATTCCTCGGGGCTAATGAAAGCGACCTCAATTCGCCTATGATGAGTACGTCAACAATCTCATCAAGCACACCAGCATGGTAAGCTTAGATGAAATTTTAAACTTTTCAAACATTTTCAAGCTTTTTTATCTTTATTTATAATAACTTTGTGCAGGTGGCACGGTGGTCCGAATGCTTAGAACGTCTGCCTCACAGTTCTAACGAACGGGGTTCAATCCCCGGCCCCGCCTGTGTGGAGTTTGCATGTTCCGCGTGGTTTTTCTCCGGGTTCCTTCCACACCCCAAAAACATGCATGGTAGGTTAATTGAAGACTCTAAATTGCCCATAGTTGTGAATGTGAGTGGTTGTTTGTTTATATGTGCACTGCGATTGGCTGGCGACCAGTTCAGGGTGTACCCCGCCTCTCACCCGAAGATAGCTAGGATAGGCTCCAGCACGTCCGTGACCGTAGCGAACAAACACGCAGACAGGACAGACTTCATTCATTTTAGGGAAATGAATAGCTGGCACAAAGTCAGTGGCAGCTGGTGAATAGAGGGTGTGACTCCAAGAGCGAAATAAATATTTACAGTATAAGAGAATGGATGGATGCAATTTTTGTATTTATTTCGTTTTTATTACAACTGCATCTCCAGGAAGTAAAACATGAACTCAACATCAAGACACAAGTGTATGCATGTGTTTATGTGAAAACGTGAAGGTGCAAGTTGCCTCTGTGAAGATTTACCTTGTGCAGGTTTCCCTTGGAGTCTCCCAAGAATGCAATTGTATGGCGCGCCCTCATGCTCACGGCAACCGCTGTGAGTCGAGCAGAGGGGCTGTCCAAAATGGTTTCAGCTTCCACAGCAATCCGACTACCCATGGGGCTGGGCGTGTGATCCGAGCCGCAAGGGTACCTATCGAGAGTATTCTGTATGACAGGATATGGGTAGTCAGTTGGTGCCACGTCATGAAATGATGGCTCATAAAACGTATAGTTGCAAGAAAACAGTATGTGAACCCTTTGGAAACACCATAACACAATTTCTGCATAAACTGGTCATAAAATGAGCAGATTTTTTAAATCTAAGTCATAACAATAGACACAGTCTCCTTAAAACTAATATCACGCAAACAATTATGTTTTTATGTATTTATGGGACACCCTGAACTGGTTGCCAGCCAATCGCAGGGCACATATAAACAAACAACCATTCGCGCACACATTCACACCGAAGGGCAATTTAGAGTCCTCAATCAACCTAGCATGCATGTTTTTGGGATGTGGGAGGAAACCGGAGTGCCCGGAAAAAACCCACGCAGGCACGGGGAGAACATGCACACTCCACACAGGCGGGGCCGGGGATTGAACCCCGGTCCTCAGAACTGTGAGGCAGATGCAAACACAAGTTCTCTATAGAAAAATGTTGTTTCACTTGATTCATTTTCTTTAGGAGATATTCCACATTTAGTACCTAAACTTCATGGGTGCCAATAATGATGAGCACGACTGTACCTGTAAAGGTTACAGTGCATTTTAGGTTCATCCTGAAATTTCACCCGAAAGAGCAGACTATCCCTATACAAGGTTTGTCCCCCTTCCCGTGGGCTCACCACCTGTGGGAGGGGCCATAGGGGTCGGGTGCAGTGCAAGCTGGGCGGTGGCCGAAGGCGGGGACCTTGACGATCCGATCCCCGGCTACAGAAGCTGGCTCTCGGGACGTGGAATGTCACCTCTCTGGCAGGGAAGGAACCCGAGGTGGTGTGTGCGGTCGAGAAGTTCCGACTAGATGTAGTCGGACTCGCCTCCACGCACAGCTTGGGCTCTGGTACCAGTCCTCTCGAGAGGGGTTGGACTCTCTTCCACTCTGGAGTTGCCCACGGTGAGAGGCGCCGAGCAGGTGCGGGTATACTTATTGCTCCCCGGCTCGGCGCCTGTACGTTGGGGTTCAACCCGGTGGATGAGATGGTAGCCTCCCTCCGCCTTTGGGTGGGGGGACGGGTCCTGACTGTTGTTTGTGCCTATGCACCAAACAGCAGTTCAGAGTACCCACCCTTTTTGGAGTCCTTGGAGGGGTTGCTGGAGAGTGCTCCCGCTGGGGACTCCATCGTTCTGCTGGTGGACTTCAATGCTCACGTGGGCAATGACAGTGAGACCTGGAAAGGCGTGATTGGGAGGAACGGCCCCCCGATCAGAACCCGAGCGGTGTTCTGTTATTACGCTTCTGTGGTCATCACGGATAACGAACACCATGTTCAAGCATAAGGGTGTCCACACGGGCACTTGGCACCAGGACACCCTAGGTCGCAGTTCGATGATCGACTTTGTGGTCGTGTCATCGGATTTGCGGCCGCATGGGTGAAGAGAGGGATGGAGCTGTCAACTGATCACCACCTGGTGGTGAGTTGGCTCCGATGGTGGGCGAAGATGCCGGTCCGACGTGGCAGGCCCAAACGTATTGTGAGGGTCTGCTGGGAACGTCTGGCGGAATCCACTGTCAGTAGGAGTTTCAACTCCCACCTCCGACAGAACTTTGCTCATGTTCCGGGGGAGGCGGGGTCCAAGTGGCCTCCATTGCTGAGGCGGACGACCATAGCTGTGGCTGTAAGGTGGTTGGTGCCTGTCGTGGCGGCAATCCCTGAACCCATTGGTGGACACCAACGGTGAGGGATGCCGACAAGCTGAAGAAGGAATCCTATCGGGCCTTTTTGGCCTGTGGGACTCCTGAGGCAGCTGATGGGTACCGGCTGGCCAAGCGGAATGCAGCTTTGGTGGTCGCTGAAGGAGCTAAGCCGAAAGGCGAAGCTCTCAATTTACCGGTCGATCTATGTTCCTATCCTCACCTATGGCTGTGGGCCGTGACCAAAAGAACAAGATCCCGGATACAAGCGGCCGAAATGAGTTTCCTCCGCAGGGTGTCCGGGCTCTCCCTTAGAGATAGGGTGAGAAGCTCGGTCATCCGGGAGGATCTCAGAGTAGAGCCGCTGCTCCTCCACATCCAGAGGAGCCAGATGAGGTGGCTGGGGCATCTGATTCGGATGCCTCCCGGACGCCTCCCTGGTGAGGTGTTCCGGGCATGTCCCACCGGGAGGAGACCCCGGGGACGACCCAGGACACGCTGGAGAGACTAGATCTTTCGGCTGGCCTGGGAACGCCTCGGGATCCCCCCGGAAGAGCTGGATGAAGTGGCTGGGGAGAGAGAAGTCTGGGCGTCCCTGCTAAAGCTAATGCCCCCGCGACCCGACCTCGGATAAGCGGTATAAAATGGATGGATGGAAGGAAAGTACTCAATGACAAAACTGCTCAAGTAAAGAGTAACTTGAGTAACTTCTGATTTAAAAAAAAATAAAATAATTTTTAATCAGAGCATGAACATCAAATATAAAAAAATAATAATATATGAGAGTTGACACACATCTGCCACCATTTTACCAATTTTAAATTGCCCAAAAAACAACAACACATGCATTGGGCCCTACAGAAACATTATTTGCTTTATTCACTTAAATGACTTCATGGAGAAGCTGTTTGCTGACCGGACTTAGTGATTGTGTCTGCGTGTGCGACACCATATGATAAGGCTAATGCTGTCAGATCACTGCCAAAACAACAAGAGAAACATCTGCAACTTACTGCAAGGTGTTTTCTCAAGTTAGAACAGGGCTGAAATAGTTTGGGCAATCACAATTTAAGAGCTGCATGCAGGGGCGGAGCCAGAGGGGAGGCCGGGGTAGCACTGGACCGACCCCCTGAAATCTGATTGGACCCCCCAGGTACCTCCCCAGATGATTGACATCTCTAGACGTCTCGTCGAAAGGAGCCGTTTGCATTTTGAAATCAGTGATGCCTTTTGACTGCTAAGTCCATCCTGTACAGTAGTTGGCGCTATGTACTAGGAGTTGTAATCCACAATTATTAGGAAAAGAAGAAGAATTGCCACAGAAGAAGTGCCAGTCTACGTCTCGACCTCATCCTAAAGTTTTACGGTGGTGTCCTAATGAGTCACTGCTTAGAAACAACTTTGTGTTCAGATAGCAGATCGTTTTGCTAGCAGCCACAGGTATCAAGCTAAAGTTAGCATGGAGTGACGTCGACACATGACCAGTGTCAGCTTCCAACAGCCACTCCACATGAACGTGTACATTTAATTCGGGTTGCTGCTTATATTTACGTTTCGCCAATGATTTTAGAGGAATGAAACAAGCAGACAATTGGCCAGTTCGATGTTTCATGCTCGGCTGTCTTAAATGAAATATAACGCGAAGGAGGTTGGTGGATTATCATTCACGTTTTGCCCTTTGTTATGTCTCTAAACTGTTGGTATACTGATATGTTTGTTTAAAAGCTTTAAAGCTGACACCGCTACAGTGTCAAAAGTGTTGCTGCTGCATTTTATTTCTCTTCTGTGGAGCATCTTATTTCATGCATACTGCACAACAGGCTAGCTAAAAACACATTTAAGACAAACAAGTGGAGCGCTTTCAACGAAAACTTGAGGAGTTGAGGGCATCACAAAAGTGCTGTTAATGAGCTTCACAAGTGGAACTTGTTTAAAAAGCATAAAAACTGTCATTCAAGTTAATTCTGACCAATGGTCATGGTTTGGTAGGTTAATTGAAGACTTTAAATTGCCCGTAGATGTGAATGTGAGAGCGAATGGTTGTTTGTCTATATGTGCCCTGCGATTGGCTGGCAACCAGTTCAGGGTGTACCCCGCCTCTCGCCCAGAGTCAGCTGCGATAGGCTCCAGCACGCCCGCGACCCTAGTGGGGATAAGCGGTACGGAAACTGGATGGATAATAAAAAAACAAAAATAAATAATAATAATAATAATAGCAGGGTACACTTCAGTAATTCAAAGCATAAAGACACGGCTTTCTTTTTAATTTTATTTTTTGTTTGGGTAACTCACCTCTAGCAGGTTGACACATTTAGATTTGACTTCGTACTCGATGTAGGCTGCCTCCGTTCCGGACACTCTGCCCATCTTTGTGTAACACAGGTCTCTGGTGGAGTTAATCCTGCGGTCCACATCTTCCAGGTTAAACATGCATAGGGCAGAGTCCTCACTGGGTCGATTTGATGAAGCCAACCGAGTGGAAAAAACACCAAGAACAATCTCAGACCCTTGACTCCCTGTGCCATCTTTGGAGAACCCAAGCTGGACTGCTTGAAGGAGATTATAATTTTTCCCTGCCCGGGAATGGCATGTGAGGGGCACTTCCACATACGAATAATAGGCTTGGTCATCCAAACATACACGTGAGATGTAGGTGCGGTACTCGCGTGATTTTGACTTCAAGTCTCGTCTGTAGAAGAGGAAGTACACGTGATGATGGTGGGCAAAGGATGCTACAAAATGATGGTCATATTCAGAGAGGCGACCAGCCACAGCCAACTTTGCAGTTTCCTCATAAGAAAAGATGGGCTCCTGGTCCAGGTTTCGTGTGGCGATGGGTGGGTGGCTGCTTGTGTAGCCTCGACCAACAAAAAGAACCGGCTGCCTGTGCGGATGCGACTGAACGATGAGTCCAACAGTACTAACATTGGGGTGATTAGCTGCTACATATTGAGTATCCACTGGTGTCTCAGTGGAGAACAGCACCTTTTTGATAGAATCAAGACTTCGTTTCTGGCAGATACCTTGGTTGACACTGCCGCAAGTAATAAGTTCCATGGAGTACGGGTTAATCAGCAAGAGCTTGTTGTGGTTGCTGGTGAGCCTTGCTTGAGGGCAGTTACTCTCGGTTACAGGAGGCAAGCACTCTGGGCTGTCTTTGACTGGTCCAGTGTGATCCTGGAGTTCAGGCTGGAGCAATTTGTCCAACTGAAACAAGTTGTCACAAGCTCCAACATAAACTCGACCCACATTGGGGTGAGGATGCAAGGCCAAGTGCTCAAATTCTGTGTCATTCCGTACGAAAGTGGGATAAAAGGCAGAATATGAGTCCTTTCCTTGTACCACAAAACCAGGCTTCGAGGTAAGGCCCCAGCCTGTTGCTAATAGCACAAGTGATAGCAGTGATCGCACTGCTATCACTGGAAGATGACATATCACCCACACTGGCATGGCAGCAGATCTAATGAAAAGAAAAAAGGAAGAGGCTCTTAAAAACAGAATATACATCCCGACAGTCACTGCTGGCTATTTTCGAATTCACCTATTTGTTTTTTTGCTGTAGAACCTATTCTATTCATCAGCTATTCATTCAAAAACTTACCTATTCCCGGGTTTCATACTCTTCCTATAACACTAAGATGCCACAAGATGGCTCCTAAAAGAAAAGCAGTCATTGGTGTCAAGGAAGTATGTTGCAGTGATAAAGCTTAACTGAGTGGCCAACATCTTTGTAAGTCAAAGAGCAGCTTAATTTAGCTTAGACGCTTCGCCGCATGTGCAGGTACAGTACACACACACACTCCTGGTGCATTTTGTCGAAATCAAATCACCGTTCAGCCATTGTTTTTAAGGGTAAAATGATTTTGAAATTATATTGAGGTGTTTTGGGATCGTAAATTGTGGTACATTTATGGTGTAAACTATTAATATGCGGGTATGTCTAAACATTTTAAGGAGGGCCTATAGCTGTCTTCCATTGAATTGACATGAAACGGTGGCTTTATGAATAATGAGGCAAAAAATACTAAAAAAAAAATACTTTGAGTCAAAAATGATTTCTTTTCATATCAACCTCATATAAATGTTTTGACAACTTACCATTTGTTTTCTTCACCTCTTAATCGTACAGCAGTTGTGGCGTACATAATCTGAAACACACCGAGAAAGACCAAATCAATCAAAATTATTTTTTGGATTAAATGTGATTTCCATACAGTATGAGTTTTGGCAGGAAAGCTAATGTTGTAAACTTTGGACTTCATCACTGGAAAGACCGTGGGAAGCCTTTTCCAAATCAAATTCCTGTCACACTATTGTTTGACTTACTACATCCTTTTTGCATGTAAAAAAAAAGCCCCCAGTAAATAGTGTCAATCGAAGAGGGCTTTGAGTACCCTCCAGTGAGTTGGTCCTCGTAAAAGGTCTTCAATCATTGCTAGGATACAATATGCAAAAGGTCTTTAGTTTCAAAGATACAGCCAAATCAACAGCACAACCAAAGAACCTGACTCTGTAGTCCCATGTTCAGTTTGTGAACAATTTTTTCCCTTTACTCTTTCACATCCCAACATGCCAAATCTGAGAAACAGGATTATCACTGAAAAGTTCAGGGGCATCTTAAATTGGCTTAGCCGATAAAGAAAATGGAAAGAAATACTATTCAACAATGTGAATCTTCAATTAGAGCACATTTACCTGTTTCCTTACCAAAGAAAGAGTTAGAATCCATTCTTTATTGGTGGTTATTTTCCATTACAGTAAAACTGTATTCTACATGTGTAAATAAAAAAGTAACAACAATCGAATACACTTTTTACAAAAGGAAAATAAGGAAATCCTCTGCTTTACATCCACCTTTATGTCTGACCACTTCTTTTTTAGTTCACCGTGTGTGCGCTCTTCCGACCCCAGCTACTTCAACGTGTGCGCTCAATTCTTCGTTGATTGGGATGTACGAAGGAAATGTGCTTGGATTCATATGTACGTAGATTCATACATTTGGATGTTTTTATGCTTACGTTTTCTGGATTTGAGCGTATGCCTTGTTTCAGTCGGAAATCCACGCAAGTCTTTGTACATGAGGCCCCAGGCAATTTGCAGGCTCACTGTAAAATATTGTTAACTACCATTTTATCAGTATAAATTGATGTCACATTATTGCAACTATTTAATGAATTTGGTGATCGTGGAAAGCTGTGCAAGTGTGTCCAAATGTGGTCACAAAGAAGAAATTGAGGTAAACAAACTGGTATGTAAAAAGAAAAACATCCGTTTCATCAGGGTTTGAGTTCAACGGGAGCCAACAGGAGTCGATCCCACATAACACATACCTCAGCTCCCATAAAGACAATAAATTAGTCTTTGGGGTCTTCATCTACACTATATTGGCAAACATATTCGTTCACCTGCCTTGAATCACATATGAATTTAAGTGACATCCCATTCCTAATCCATAGGGTTCAATATGATGTTGGTCCACCTTATGCAGGTATAACAGCTTCAACTCTTCTGGGACGGCTGTCTAAAAGGTTTAGGAGTGTGTTTATGGGAATTTTCGACCATTCTTCCAGAAGCACATTTGTGAGGCCACACACTTAATTTGGACAAGAAGGCTTGACTCTCAGTCCCTGCTCGAATTTATCCCGAAGGTGTTCTATCGGGTTGACGTCAGGACTCTGCACGGCCTGCCACAGGAGCTGCTGAGGCAGTTCCACAGAGCGGTCATCGAATCAGTCCTGTGTTCTTCCAACACAGTCTGGTTTGGTGCTGCTACAAAAAAGGGCAAACTCCGACTGCAACGGACAATCAAAACTGCTGAAAGGATTGTCTGTACCCCCCTACCCCCCCTTGAGGAGTTGCACGCTGCCAGAACTAAGACAAGAGCGTGCAAAATCCTCTCGGACCCTCCGCATCCCGGTCACCAGCTCTTCCGGCTCCTTCCCTCAGGTAGGCGCGACCGATCAATGCAAACTAGAACTAGCAGACATTCCAACAGCTTCTTCCCTCTTGCGATCAACTTCTTAAACACCTGACCTACAATTCCATTTCAAGATGCTGGCAATTTTTGTTGAGTTTGTTGTCACATTTCTGTGGGGCCAATTATACATTACTCGTGCACTCACTGTAGTTGTCTCGCCACGCTGCACTATTTGCATATCTGTTGTTGACCAATACTGGCCACTCATGCCAGAGTAGCATCTGCAACATTTGCACAATCAACATTGTCCCAGATTATCGCGCTACTCATCACTTTAAACTGCATACACTCCTTGAAGTCTCGGCGCCCTTTGCACAATGGTCATTGCACCAGACTGTTGCACTATTAGTCATTCAAACTGCTCTAATTGCTAGAGGACATCTTTTTGCACAATTGTCAAAAAAATAATAAAAATTGTACCGGCATTACCAGATTACTAGCAACCTTTTATTGCTCAGTGACTGTTTTTCTCAATGTCTTTATGTCTCAAAAGTGTTCTCTGTCAATTTACTGTCTGTTGTCGTACTAGAGCAGCTCCAACTACCGGAGACAAAATCCTTGTGTGGTTTTTTTGGACATACTTGGCAAAATAAAGATGATTCTGATTTTGATATCAAAGATCGGGAGACATGTGCAACATAGTCAAGTTCAGAGAACCAAGGCAAAGTTGAAATAAATTAGATGACAAAACCCCAATGCTGCGAAAGTGGCTGATGCGACCCTTACTCTGGTGTGTATGTGTGTGTGTGTGCATGTATCTGGGGCGTCAGAGTTCAGGTGGGCAAAGGACACAAGAGGTAGAAGGGGGAGCGGGCAGTGAGTTCAGATTCCTGACAGCCTGATGAATAAAACTGTCTTTGAGTCAGCTAGTCCTGGCCGCAGACTCCGCAGTCTCCCCCCTGATGGCAGCAGACTGAAGAGACTGTGATGGATGGGTGGCATCCACCGCTATGCGGAGGGTTTTGCGGGTGAGGCGGGTGCTGTAAATGTCCTGCAGGGAGGGAAGAGAGGTTTCAATGATCTTCTCAGCTGCCCTCACTATATGACGGAGATTCTTGCGACAGGATGCGGCGCAGGCTCCTTACCACACAGTGATGCAGTTGGTCAAGTGCTCTCTATGGTCCCTCTGTAGATGATGATGGGGGTTGGGGCTCTGGCTCTTCTCAGCTTGCACAGGAAGTAGAGCCGCTGGTGAGGTTTCTTGGCCAGTGATGAGGTGTTGCTGGTCCAGGAGAGGTCCTCGGTGATGTGCACTCCCAGGAACTTGGTGCTGCACACTCTCTCCACCATTGATGTTCAGGGGAGCATGCTGGGAGTGCGCTCGCCTGAAGTCCACAACAATCTCCTTGGCTTTCTCCACATTTAGGGAGAGATTGTTGTCCATGCACCACCCAGCCAAGCGCCTCACCTCACTCCTGTAGTCTGTCTCATCCTCGTTGCTGATGAAGCCACCACAGTTGTGCCGTTTGCAAACTTGATGAAAATGTTGGCGCTGTATGTCGGTGTGCAGTCATGGGTCAGCAGGGTGCAGAGGAGGGGGCTCAAGACACTATATAAACACATTTGTTATGAGTTCTAAAAATACATGGTATTAACCTTGTGGGGTGATCATAGTCAGCCACGTCCTCCCATCATCCCTGAGAGAGCAGCGTCACCCATGATCGCAGCGATTCTCTCCTCGAACGGGGTGAGGCCCTCGGCGCCGATTCCTCTGCCTGTTTTGGGCACACTTTGGTGGTGGGCAGCTGTCCTCCGCTTCACGTCCACCTTAGTGACCACTACTTTTTTAGTTCAGCGTGTGCGCGCTATTCTGTCACCACAGCATTGACAACCGCACACGCGCTGTCCCATTCATTCCTCTTTCGCGTGTTGTTAACGCCAGAGAACAGCGTGCCAAAGAGGATTTTCTTGCACACCTCCACTTCATTGAGCAACTTCACATTCAGCAAAATTATTTTTCTTCATTACCTTGCTCATTTTCCTTTTTTTTCACCTGATCATGCAGAGATCTGGAACTCAGGTGTAGGGTTCATTTAAATATGATTTGCATATTTAAATGTGGGCGTGGACAAGGAGGGGTCGGCTACTCCAACATGTGCGCTCATTTCCACGTTGATTGGGATGTACGAATGTGCTTGGATTCAAGGGTACGCACAAATTCATACATCTGGATATTTTTGTGCGTACAACGTTTTCTGGATTTGAGCGTACGCCATGTTTTAGGAGGAAATCCACGCAAGTCTTTGTACATGAGGCCCCAGGTGTGTGAGGGCAGAGTGGAGGGCAGTGGAGAACGGCGTCATCGGTTGACTGGTTGGACCGATATGCAAACTGGAAGGAGTCCAAGGGGGGGAGGACTTGATGTGGTGCATGACTAGTCGCTCGTCACTGCTGTCACTGAAGCGGTGGGCGATCTTCCTGGAGTACTCCCTCTTGGCCTCTCTGATCCCACGGGACAGATTGGCCCTGACTGTCCTCAGGCCCTCCTCATCCCCAGATCTAAAAGCCGTGTTGCAGACCTTCTGTAGTCTGTAGACCTCCCCCGACAGCTATGGCTTCTGATTAGCACAGACAGTGATGGACTAAGTGGTGGTGACATCATCCATGCACTTGGTGATGTAGGCAGTAACAGTCTCTGTGTACTCCTGAAGGTCTGTGATGGAGTTGTAGGTGGCAGCCTGTTTGAACATGGTCCAGTCTGTGGTGGCGAAACAGTCTTGAAGTGCCTCAAGGGATTCTTATGGCCACACTCGTACCTGTTTCCTAACTGGTGGAAGACTTTAACCAGTGGCCTGTAAGCATTGGCATAACAGTGAGATGGTCTGAGGCGGCGAGGTGGGGGAGGGGAAAGGCCTTGTAGGCCCCTCTCAGGGGTCTAAAGACATTGTCCAGAGTGTCATTTCCCCTTGTTGGAAAGTCGATGTTTGAGTAGAGTCTCGGAAACATAGCCTTGGGGTCACCATTGTTAAAGTCCCCAGCTAGGATGAGGAAAGCTTCCGGGTGGGCCGTCAGCTGTTCACTGATATGATGGTAAAGCTCATTTAGCGCCTGACTCCTGTTATTGCTGGAGTTTGGAGGAATATAGACAGCCACAAGCAGTATGGCAGTGAATTCCCTTGCTCAATAATAAATATATAAATAATAACCACTCCAAACCATCAGTGCAAGAAAGAGTGCAACCCACCGTTTAACTTGTTAGCTGCCTCAACGTTGGCATAGACGTATTTTGTTGTTTCAATTGACTGAAGTTTCGCACGGTGTAGGCTGAGGCTTGAAGCGGGAGGGAGCGCGTCAGACTTCTATACATCGTGAAAGCCTCCTTTCCATAATATAATCTGAACCCAAGTGCTCCCCTGAGATGACTGGTCATTTATTTTAACACAGTTAACACTTTTGTTCGCCGCTGCCATTGGGCAAAAGCACGTTTTCGTGCGCGTTCTTCTTCGTTGGTTTTCACCACTTCGTTGGTTTTCGCCACTTTCTTCTTCGTCCTCGGTGCACTCTAGGCGAAGCTGAAAACCGAATTTTTAAAATTTGAACGATTCCCGGAGAACCGGCATGTTAGTCTCGGTTCCCGTCGTTTCTCGAATCTCGATGCCCCACATTCAGTGCAGTCATTACCCCCTTGATTGAATCTTTACCTTTTTATTGTAAACTCAACCAGCCAACATTCTTCACCTGCAGCAAAATGCTGGAATAATTACTCGAGTGATCTGTGGTGTAACACAACAAAACTGGAGAAATGGCAAAGGAAATGACACACAAGTATATTTGTACTTGCAAGCCTCAGTGAGCACAGAAAAATGATGGAATGTGATTAATCATGATAAAAAGAGTGGGAGACAGACATTAATTATAGGGCATACCCACAATGTCTCTTTCAACACCCACTCATTCTCTAATGAGAAGTGCTACTTTGTCTCCCCAGTACAATTTGAGCAAATATGTTTTGGAAATAACCTCCTCCCCACATGCACAGGCACAAAGGCATTACATATATAATTAGCTCGCATTGTGGTTTGCTTTGCACAAATTTGTGGGAGAAAAAAAAATTGGAGGCAACCAAACAATCAGGGAGATATGCAAATCTTATCCATTTTATATTTAAATTTTACATAAACCACAATAAGGCATCTAATTCAAGACATGCTGTGAAAGTGAAGTTGACCTATCTTGGTGGTAACATTTTGCCAGAATTGCTATAATTATGGTGTCTACGAATAACATTTGGATACAGCTTCAAGGCTAGCTATGTAATAACTGAATGCTTGTCATCAACTCTGATCTCCAGAGATCATTTTTATATACAATGAAAGTGCATGGTTATTTATATTCATGTGTCATTTTCTGATGGCAGTACAGTAGTCAAAACAGGCAAAAGGCAGACTCCAACAGAAATACAGTATAGAGCATCACGAAAAGTCTTATGGGCTATAGTGTTGGCTTTGAACATTTTTATAGTAAGCATAAAGCAGCAATCACTGCATTAAATCTGGCCATGAATGCAAACCTGTTCCAGAAATAAACTAAAAGTTACTTCAAGTTTTGACAGGGTGTGTGGTTGTTCCATTTGTCAATGCAGAGGAACTGGATGGGTCAAGGGAAGTTCCCATGATTGCTGAACTTAATAGCCCAAAGAACTAACCCTGGCTAATTAAAGGTTAGCCTCGACCCCAAAAATCTTATATTTACATTATACACAACTTCCCAACTTCATTGGAATTAGGGTTTGTCGTTTCAACACTACAAGAAAATTAAGCAAACAGGCTAAATTGTCAATGAAGTGTCCAAAGAGTGCAAAATTCTATCCTTTCTATTTAACGGAAGCTAGCTCCCTCACAATCAGTTCCAGCCGTTACCGTGACAACTGGGCAACCAAGACCGGAACACTCTTACTGTGTTGTGTATTGCTGTGCGATATGGACCAAATTTGATAGTCGATATCGGTAATTTCATACCTCGATTAGTATTTTTCCTTTAAATTACATAATTGTATTGGCATTTAAAAAAATATTTTCTTTATGTATAAAGCACAAGATAAAGATAGATAAAACGGTGGCCGACTGGTTAGCACATCTGCCTCACAGTTCCATCTCCAGGCATGACTAATGGATTTACGCTCACTCCAACTGCTATGCGAATGTTAACAGTTGGATTAAGACTAGGTTAATTGGTCATGCCTGGAAAATTAAGGCCAAATTATTCTTTCTGCGGCTGCATGTCTGCAAGGTGCAGAAAGTATGAATTCTGCAGTTCTTGCAATGTGCAAGTCCTCAAGAGTAGGTAGCGGGGTACCGATGATTCACTTAACTGTCCGCTGCAGTCAGACTTTGTCCTTCTTTAGAGCAGCACCAGACTGATAAATGAACACAGAACTGATTCAATGACTGCTATGTAGAACTGACTCAACAGGTCCAATGGCAGGCCGTGCTTCTTCAGCAGCTGTGTGATACACTGTAGATCCTCCAATGCTGGGCCTTTTTGAGGATGAAGTTGATGTTGGTCTTCCATTTCCGGTCCTGAGAGAATGTAATTCCCAGGAACTTGAAGGTCTCAGTGGTTGAAACAGGGCAGTTTGAAAAAGTGTGAGGGACAGCTGTAGCAAAGGATGTTTCCTGAAGTCCACAATGATCGCTACGGTCTTGAGCTTGTCCAGCCCTAGGTTGTGTTGTTGCACCAGAGCACCAGCCACTCCACTTCCTGTCGATATGCAGAGTCACCTCTGTTGATAATGAGGCCGATGACTGATGTCATTGGCAAACTTCAAGAGCCTGACAGTTGGGTGTGTTGAGGTGCAGTACTTCATGTAGAAAGAGAAGAGCAGCAGAGAGAGGACACATCCTTGGGGGGCCGTGGCACTCATGGAGCGTGTGGATGAGATGGTTTCCCCCAGCCTCACCTGCTGTGTCCTGCCCATTAGAAAGCTGTTAATTCATTGGCAGATGGCAAGAGAGATGCCGAGATGGAGGATCTTGGAGGAGAGGAGTTCAGAGATGATCGTGGTGAACACAGAGCTGAAGTGCACAAACAGGATCCTCACGTAGCTCCCTGCAACTTTGACGTGTTCCAGGATACAGACCAGAACCATGTTGACTGTATCCTCCACCAACCATGGGAAAATTCCAGAAGGTCCAGCAGGGGTCCTATGACACTTTTATCACAGATGTCAGAGCAGCAGGCCTGTAGTCATTCAGTCCCAACACAGATTTCTTGGGAACTGGGATGATGGTGGAACATTTGAAGCAGGATGGGTCTTCACACAGTTCCAGAAATCTATTGAAGATTTGAGTGAGATTTAGTCAAGAGCGAGAGACGCCATCCTGGCAAGGAGCCCTCTTGATATTTTGTTGCTTGGAGAGCCGCCTCACATCCTGTTCATGAATAGTTAAGGAAGGAGAGAAAGCCAGACGGTGTACAGTCGGTCCTTGGTGGTGGGGATGGGTGAGTATGGGGTGTGAATGTCCTTTTCAAATCTGCAGTAGAACAGATTTAGTCATCAGCCATGCCATTATTGTACTTCATTTGGGGGGATGGTCTAAATTGGTGATGGTTTGCAGCCCTTGTCACTCTAACGTCTAAAGTCGTTAGCAGAAAAAAAAATTTAGGTTCTCTTAGCGATGTTAATTTTCTTTGGCAGGTGGTTTCTGGCCCACTTGTACAGGACTCTGTCCCCACTCCTCAAGGTTTGGCAGTGAACCACGGGTTGTTGTTGTTAGTGAACAAGTGGAACATCTACGTTAGAACACTAACATCATCCCAAAACTGATGTAGGACGTCACAGTGTCTGTATATTCATCCAAAATGCCAGTTGAAGTTTCAAAGACACGCCAATCTGAACAGTCTATAGAAACCTGTACTTTCAGCTTTGTTTCAATGGTCTACGTCTTCACTGTTTTCACCACAGGTTTTGCAGATTTAGGTTTGTGCCTGTTTGTTGGTATTAACTCGATTAAACAGGGATCAGACAAACCCAAAGTTGCAAACTTTCCCATCCCTATATAGCCCTTATAACCTAACTGAAGGTAATTTCAGCAAATGTATGACTTCAGAAGCAGGCATGGGCCGGTATCAGATTCTGACGATATGATAACCTCGGGCAAAAATATTGCGGGATCACGGTATTGCAATTCCAGCTCTAAAATTTATTATTTTGAAAAAATTAGGTAAATAAAAACAATGTTTTCATTGAACACAATCTATTTTCTCTAAAGAAAAAATATAATAATTGGTACATGTGTTCCATGTTAATAAATCACAATGTCCCATCCTTGGTGAGCTATTTTTAGAACAGACCGGCAGGCTACTCATGTGGTCCTTTGAGCTACTTCGTACCTGCGGGCACCATTTTTGGTGATCCTTGCTCTTACATAGTGCGACAAAAATATATACAGTAGAAAATCCCAAAACAAATGTAACTATTTAAACTTCTAAGTGTTTTAGGCTTCAAATTTTTCTACTAAACAAATTTAAAGTGAAAATATAAATTAAAATATGTACAACCCAAAGAAAAAAAAATAATCAGCAAAACCTGCCTGTAGTTAAGCTTGGCATTGAGAAACACTAAGTGCCTCAAGCTTTGAGAAGCTGATTTGGTTTCTTTTGTCTATCTGGAAATTATCTGGACTGTTTTGGAGAAGATTCTCTCAGTAGGGACCAGGGTTTATATTAGGGTAAGAGTTTTGGTTTTCCATCACGGTTCTTTTTTATTTCGTTTTGACTTTTCGTTTTCAAATTCAGTTTTAATTAGTTTGTAAACCAGGTTTGTTACTTTTTATTAGTTTTTATTTTTTCAAAAATGCTTCGCTTTAGTTTAATTTTTATTAGTTTCAGGATTATATTTATTTTATATAAGGGGTATATTATTATATATAAAAAAAGATCCCAATGAGTATTGTGTAATAAAAACATTTAATAATTCTAACCGTAACCCATTTATTCATTCATCATTTTCTATACCGCTCATCCTCACGAGGGTTGAGGGCGTGTTGGAGCCTATCCCAGCTATCTTCGGGCGAGAGGCGGTGTATACCCTGAACTGGTCACCAGCCGATCGCAGGGCACATATAAGCAAACAACCATTCGCACTCACAGTCACACCTATGGGATATTTAGAGTTTTCAATTAACCTACCATGCATGTTTTTGGAATGTGGGAGGAAACCGGAGTAAACCCACGCAGGCACGGGGAGAACATGCAAACTCCAAACAGGCGGGACCGGGGAATGAACCCGGGTCCTCAAAACTGTGAGGCAAATGAGCTAACCAGTCGTCAACTGTGTCGCTGAACCGTAACCCTACATATTGAAAAAAAATATTAACTTACTCGCAGATGAACAAACATCCATCTATCAAATAGACAAATACAGGTACTGTATAACAGTCCACAGAACTTGAAGTGCAATAAGTGCAGTGCATAATACTGCTTCAACAACCCCAATTCCAATGAAGTTGGGACGTTGTGTTAAACAAATAAAAACAGAATAGAATGATTTGCAAATCATGTTCAACCTATATTTAATTGAAAGACACTACAAAGACAAGATATTTAATGTTCAAACTGATAAACTTTATTGTTTTTAGCAAATAATCATTAACTTAGAATTCACAAGCAAAGATGGGGTGAGGTTCACCTCTTTGTGAACAAGTGCGTGAGAATATAGTCGAACAGTTTAAGGACAATGTTGCTCAACGTACAATTGCAAGGAATTTAGGGATTTCATCATCTACGGTCCATAATATCATCAAAAGGTTCAGAGAATCTGGAGAAAGCACTGCATGTAAGCGGCAAAGCCGAAAACCACCATTGATTGCCCGTGACCTTCGATCCCTCAAGCGGCACTGCATCAAAAACTGACATCAATGTGTAAAGGAGTTCACCACGTGGGCTCAGGAACACTTCAGAAAACCAATGTCAGTAAATACAGTTCGGCGCTACATCCGTAAGTGCAACTTAAAACTCTACTATGCAAAGAAAAAGCCCTTTATCAACAACACTCAGAAACGCCGCTGGCTTCTCTGGGCCCGAGCTCATCTAAGATGGACTGATGCAAAGTGTAAAAGTGTTCTGTGGTCCGACAAGTCCACATTTCAAATTGTTTTTGGAAATTGTGGACGTCGTGTCCTCCGGGCCAAAGAGGAAAAGAACCATCCGGACTGTTATGGACGCAAAGTTCAAAAGTTCAAAAGCCAGCCTCTGTGATGGTATGGGGATGTGTTAGTGCCAATGGGATGGGTAACTTACACTCCATCGGCCTTTCGTGGCGGGAAACAGCGGCATTTTGAGACGTTTAGCAGTTATCATTTTCTGAGTTTTTCCCAAAAGACGAATAACCGATGTGCAGGTTCCATGAAGGCAATAGCTAGTTCGTAGCCATTTTAGCCATTTCCATGAGCAACATGTAGCAACAAAAACAGCTCGGACGTAAAAATTAGCTTCGAGGCAAAACTTCCGCTTGGGCTGGGAAGCAGCAAACACGACGGAGCTGCCTGAGGATGTCACTTCCAGGCGACACAGTAAGTGAACTACAATTCCCAAACAACTGTTCGACCGTCCTTCCATATCCGTTCTGTATCTATGGCTGTATCGAAATAAAGACATTTAGAATCAAAGCCGAAAGCTCATGTATGAAATTAATTGACAAAGACGAAAACGAAGGACATTTTTGGTATAATTATAGTTGGTTTGTTAGTTATTCAAACATAAAATGTTTTATTTAAAGTTTTTTTTTCAAACACTCATTTTTTATTTCGTTTACAAAAATGTTTTTTTTTAAATTTTACGTTTTAGGTATTCCGTTTGTTTTCGTTTACTATAACAACCTTGTCGGGACTGACGTTGCTGCAATGCACAGTCTCCAGCATCAGCAGCAAGTTAGCAACAGTTGCATTAGACATACAGGCAACTTAATACATATTTTTTTCTGGCTTTGTATTGTCAATAACATTGAAATGTATCCAGATTTTTCTCTTTTTCCTGCTGCTGTCCCTCATTTCCTTAACTATTCTTTATCAGTGCCTTCATGACTCACTCTCCTTCCCTTGTAGGTTTGTTACTAAATCCAGAAAAAACAGCAGCAATTTTCTTTTCATTTTTCAGCGCCAGATTTTGGGCATGTGGATTTTAATCATGTAATCCTTGTTCTTTCAAGATTACATTACTGGGAAATCCCTTCACCATCTCGTTTCCGAAAATTTGAAGTCAGATGAGATCAAAATGTTCCTCGGTTTCGCCGTCAAAATTCACACGTTCACAGGTTTCGACCACGATAGAAATCTATTATTGTCTGTGTTTCACAATCATTATTCTTGTTGATTTTGTTATTTTAATTATTTTTGTTTTATTATTATTATTATTATTATTATTTTTATTTTTTTAAAGTAATTCTGACGATGCGCTTACTCTCAGGTTGACCCAGAAAATGAGATGGCTTGAGCAGACGCTGGCCTTGAAAAATCTGAAAATAGCCTTTTTAAACATCACATTAGAACGAATAAGACTAACCTACAGGCGTCAAGGTTTTGCTCGCAAATTTCCCAAAGATTCCCATTGATTTCTAGTCAGGTAAATTTGGGCCAATTTGCAACATAAAAAGTAGCATAAAATCCCTGATCATGCCTATTCAGAAGTCTGTATCAAACTGGTAGCCCTTGGTTTTAATAATGACCAAGATGTACCGGGTAGCTGTCGCTTTACAAAAACGTTGGTGACCCCTGTACTAGAGTGCATTTAACAGCTTGAGGGTCTGTGAAATGAGATCGCCATCAATTTCCCAGTTATAAAGATAGGTTGAATGTAATACGTAAACCTTTAAAGCCAGAGGAGGAAGAGGATGCACACACAGTAGTACATCATCCATCCAAAAATTACACTGAGATGATTAGAGGGCTCGTTATTGGAGTAAAACTCTGTCACACCAGAGCAGTTAACGACTTTGCTGTCCCGCTGGGAGCTTCAGTGGGCAGAGCAACAGTTATCGAGAGGCAAATTATGCAAACACAACCTTTGACCTTGGTCCGCCATGTCTCACTGACTCTGGCCCTGCCAATCACACGTAAAGGGCCAGTTATGGACACGAGCCTGTTGCCGCAAGACTTCTTGGACTTTGCTCCAAACTGGTGGACATTTTGTGGACCCAGTCTGTGTGTTTTGGTAGGCAGAGTGAACCCGTCATTTGTCACACTCAAAGTGCAGCAGTTCTGTCCAGCAGCTCACAGTACAAATATAGAATCTATTCAGTCTGATGGAAAATGAATGAAGGATAAAAGGATTTCCCCCGAATGTCTCATTCTCAACAGTTGGACACACAGAACAACAGTAATGATTGCTGATTTGACACAGTTTGAAGTTTATCATTTAGGCCTGGAGCATACACACAATTTACAATGTAGCTGCTAGTTGCTGGCTAGCTATACCCATTGTCACTTCTTACTGAAATTTGAGGTGGAGTTTAAAAAAAATATTTTTTACTATTTGTAGTGGTATAACTCTTTTTACACAAGTATGAAGGAAAATAATGTTCATAACATGATGCTTGAGGCGCGTCTCACCGAAACATATTATGTGTTTTGAACCTGGAACACAGTAGACAATTGTATTTCTATTTCCATTACATGGGGAAACTGTTTGAAAATCGAAAGGAATTGGAAATCAGATTGTGTTCAACCTCTCTCTGTCACTGAAACTCTTTCTTCCTCTACAGTAGTCAGATATAGACTTGCCTCTCTCCAAAAGCAAGTTGCCATTTTACTTTATTTTTGTCTCAAACCACGATCCCTCTGGTTCCAAAATCCATGTCATTTCAGCTAAGCTATCCATCCATCCATTTTCTGTACCGCATATCCTCACAAGGGTCGCGGGTGTGCTGGAACCTGTCACAACTATCTTCGGGCGGGAGGCGCGGTACACCCTGAACTGGTCGCCAGCCAATCGCAGGGCACACAGAAGCAAACGACCATTCGCACTCACATTCACACCTACGGGCATGTTTTTGGGATGTGGGAGGAAAGCGGAGTGCCCGGAGAAAACCCACGCAGGGACAGGGAGAACACGCAAACTCCACACAGGCGAGGCCGGGATTTGAACCCCGGTCCTCAGAACTGTGAGGCTGATGTTCTAACCAGTTGTCCACCGTGCCGCCTCAGATAATTTCCTGCCCATCAATTTCAACAATAATAACAAAAAAGCTTATTACGTAACCTAATGTAAAAAAAATGCATTATTGAAGTTGTAAGTGAAGAATAGGCAGATAGTTGCAGCGAGGTAATCTTTTAGCTTCCAATTGTTGGTAGTGGTGGGGGCAGCAATGGGCGGAAAGACAAATATTTTCACTCCCTGGGTACAGAAAGTATCAAAGCAAAGTTATTATTAGAATTAGTGGTGGGGGAGAGACAGAAGCCAGGCAGCTTCAGATTCATGTTATGAGAAGCTTGGGCAAGATCTGACCATAAGGAATCCCAATAATAATGCCCGGCATACATGCAAAATCAATTAATTGTTTATTACAAGAGGACATTTTGTGAAACCATGAAGATGTGATTGCCCCAAAACAAATTAATGGGAAGCCCCATAAAAGTGATGTGTCATGTTGCTCTTGAATGCTGTAAAGCACAAAGGCAAGCTGGTACCTTATTTTTTTCATTTTTTATTTTTTTTTTCTTTCTAAAGTGCATCAAGAACCACCACATACAGACGTCTGCATGACATGGGCTACAGCTGTGGAATTCCACGTGTCAAGCCACTCCTGAACCAAAAAGAACATCAAAAGCATCTGTGCTGGGCTAAGGAGAAAAAGTACTGGTCTGTTGCCCAGTGGTCCCAAGTCCTCTTTTCAGATTAAAGTAAATTTTGTATTTCATTTGAATATCAACGTCCCAGAGTCTGGGGGAAAACTGGAGAAACACAAAAGTCCAGCGGCTTAAAGTTCAGTGTGAAGTTTCCACAATCAGTAATGGTTTGTGGAGCCATGTCATTTGCTGGTGTGGGTCCATTGTCTTTTGTCAAGTCCAGAGTCCACACAGCTGGCTACCAGGACATTTTACAGTACTTCATGCTTCCCGCTGCCAACGAGGCAATGATTTTATTTTCCAGCAGGACTTGGCACCTGCCCACAAAGCCAAAACTATTGGCCAGCAAACTCCCCTGACTTGAACCCCATTGAAAATTAATGGGGTATTGTCAAGAGGAAAGCGGCACAGTGGACGACTGGTTAGCACGTCTGCCTCACAGTTCTGAGAACCTGGGTTCAAATCCTGTGTGGAGTTTCTCCCCATGCTTGCGTGGGTTTTCTCAGGGCACTCCGGTTTCCTCCCACATCCCAAAAACATGCATGCTAGGTTAACTGAAGACTCTAAATTGTGAATGTGATTGCGAATGGTTGTGTGTTTACATGTGCCCTGCGATTGGCTGGCAACCAGTTCAGGGTGTGCCCTGCCTGTTGATAGCTGGGATAGGCTCCAGCACGCCCGTGACCCTAGTGAGGAGAAGCGGTTCAGAAAAATGAATGAAATGAATGAATGAAATATTCTAATTTTGTGAAATCCTGAATTTGTGTTTTTTTTCATAATCATCAAAATTGAAACAAATAAAGGCTTGAAATATTTCACTTTGTGTGTGGTGAACTAATATAACAAAATTCCCCTTTTTGAAATACATTATTGAAATAAATGGACTTTCCCTCAATATTAAGTTTTTTGGGCACATACCTGTATATTGTAGTGTGATATAAAAACGTTTATATCGTCATTTTAGATTTTAATTTTCCTTCGCATCTACTGAGGGAATCCTGTAGTTTCTTTTCCTTTACTCAGTAATATGCTCATGCGTCACAGAGGAAACTCCTTACTGCAGTTTTGGTTGTACTTTCACACAGACAACCAGAACAGTCCTGTTGCGATTGATTCAATGCCCGTAGAATAAAATGACCTGGATGAATGAGAATATTCACAGGCCTATTTTCATCGCTGCACAAGCCAAGTGATCCACTGTTAAGAGCTGGCACAGTTTGGTTGGGTTGCGCTGGCTCTCGCTGGCTGGCCCATCTGTTTCAGACAGACTTGTTTGGTTGGTGTCATGAGAAGCAGTCTTGACATGCGCGTGTGAACGTGTTTGACAAACATGTGATCGCGTTGACAAGCGCGTATAAGAGCGTTTTAGTAGTGTATATAAGAGCAAGACATTGTCCTGTGTATGAGAGCATTTCACTAGTGTTATGAGAGCATTTGACAAGTGTTATAAGCGAAAACATTTCAGTATTGTGCATGAGAGCTTTTCAGTAGTGTGTGTGAGAGTAAGTGAGAAAGCTATTCCTGAATTATGCCGCTCGTGGCCCCTCATACTCAAGGGTTGTTTGCATTTCTTTGTCCTGTAAACTGAACAAGATATTATCTGGCCCCTGAAATAGGCCTTAAGAGTATTCTGCATAGTAGTTAGTGGCATATCTGGTGTGTTTGGATTCAAAATAACAATAATAATCAATTCATCGACAAATTGTCGATGAAATTAATCAAAAACTATTTTGATAATATATAGTAAGATCAATGTAAAATTCTCCAAATACTTGGAATTTTGATTCAGAATTTCTGGAAAAAAAAAAAAAGTTTAAAAATTGTTAAGTGCCAAACTGCCTGAAGTTTGCAGACGACACCATTCATTGGCCTCATCAAAAACGGTGAAGAGTCTGCGTATCGACAGGAAGTAGAGTGGCTGGAGCTTTGGTGCGGCCAACATAACCTGGAGCTGAACACCCTCGAGATGGTAGAGATGATCGTGGACTTTAGAAAACATCCTTCGCTACAGCTGCCTAGGGTTGGGCATTGTTTGAATTTGAGCAATTCCGGTTCAGATTCCTGAGTTTGAGTCCGGTTCCAAAATATTCTCGATCCGATTCTTTAGGGGGCTGGGTCAAAAAGGTTTGCATGGTTTAAATAAAGGGTGTCCAAATTATGAAAATGTATTTTCTTAGCAGCCCGCAGCATAGACTAAAATGAACATTTGACTCGAGGTTCTTTATAACCAGTATCAATATCAATACCTATCAATATCAATACCTATGAACTAAAAGCCAATGTGTGTGGAATTAACCCAATTGACTTAATATTATTTAATGTTTCAGCTAAAAGTTAAATATAGCAATATTAAGATAGTTATTTTAACTGTTTTAAGTATTTTATTGTTTCACTCACCCAGTTGACTGAGAGTTGACTTCACTGACAGCATTGTTAAAATAGTTATTTTAACAATGCTATATAGCTGCCCCTGTATTCTGTTTCATCACATCAAATGGTTAATATGTGCAAGTTTTAACTTGACTTCTTGTTTTAAGCTTGTAGCCTTGTATTTTGAAGGGTATGCACCGGAACTCAGCATTTTGGCAAAAGTAACTTCACACGACACCAGTAAAAACGAAGGTAAAACGAAACGCATGAAATTCATGAATGGAACCACCCGTCAGTCACGTTCCAATACCTTTGCTCACATGAAGGGTGTCTTCTTACCCAATTCCAATGAAGTTTGGACGTTGTGTTAAACAAATAAAAACAGAATACAATGATTTGCAAATCATGTTCAACCTATATTTAACTGAATACACTACAAAGACAAGATATTTAATGTTCAAACTGATAAACATTTGTGTTTAGCAAATAATCATTTCATCTGAGAATTTCATGGCTGCAATACGTTCCAAAAAAGCTGGGACAGGTGGCAAAAAAGACTGAGAAAGTTGAGGAATGCTCATCAAACACCTGTTTGGAACATCCCACAGGTGAACAGGCTCATTGGGAACAGGCGGCTGCCATGATTGCTTCCCTGAATTGCTCAGTCATTAACAAGCAAAGATGGGGCGAGATTCACCTCTTCGCCTGCCACCGTGGGGGACCTAGGTTCAAAACCCCGACTGGACCATCCGCCAACATCCCCCGGACTCACGGCTGTGGTGTCCTTGAGCAAGACACTGATACCCCGAAATGCTCCCCGGGCGCTTCAGCTGCCCCCTGCTCCAGTGTGTTCCACTAACATGTGTATGTGCTCACTGTGATGGGTTAAATGCAGAGAACAAATTTCGTGTGCATGCATGCATGTTCATGACAATAAAAGATGATTCTTCTTCTTCTTTGTGAACAAGTGCGTGAGAAAATAGGCACACAGTTTAAGGACAATGTTCCTCAGCGTACAATTGCGAGGAATTTAGGGATTTCATCATCTACGGTCCATAATATCATCAAAAGGTTCAGAGAATCTGGAGAAATCACTGCATGTAAGCGGAAAGGCCGGAAACCAACATTGAATGCCCGTGACCTTTGATCCCTCAGGCGGCACGGCATCAAAAACCGACATCAATGTGTGAAGGAGATCACCGCATGGGCTTAGGAACACTCCAGAAAACCAATGTGAATAAATAAATACAGTTCGGCGCTACATCTGTAAGTGCAACTTGAAACTCTACTATGCAAAGAAAAAGCCATTTATCAACAACACTCAGAAACGCCGCCGGCTTCTCTGGGCCCGAGCTCATCTAAGATGGACTGATGCAAAGTGGAAACGTGTTCTGTGGTCCGAGTCCACATTTCAAATTGTTTTTGGAAATTGTGGATGTCGTGTCCTCCGGGCCAAAGAGGAAAAGAACAATCCGGACTGTTATGGACGCAAAGTTCAAAAGCCAGCATCTGTGATGGTATGGGGCAGTGTTAGTGCCGATGGCATGGGTAACTTACACAACTGTGAAGGCACCATTAATGCTGAAAGGTACATACAGGTTTTGGAGAAACATAGAAAATGCCAAACCACATTCTGCACGTGTTACAACAGCGTGGCTTCGTAGTAAAAGAGTGCGGGTACTAGACTGGCCTGCCTGCAGTCCAGACCTGTCTCCCATTGAAAATGTGTGGCGCATTATGAAGTGTAAAATACGACAACGGAGACCCTGTCCCAACTTTTTTGGAACGTGTTGCGTGCAGCCATAAAATTCTAAGTTAATGATTATTTGCTAAAAACATTTATCAGTATGAACATTAAATATCTTGTCTTTGTAGTGTATTCAATTAAATATAGGTTGAACATGATTTGCAATTCATTGTAGTTGTCATGGGTGTGTGTTATGGTTGTTGTCTTCCCCCTGTCTCGTACACACCTGCTCCTGAGAGCATCTTACCCACCTGTGCCTCGTTTACCCTAATTATTGCACGCATTTAACCTCGTGTCTCATTCTTTCTGGTCGCTCGTTCCTTGTACCTTGTTTTCACGTTCCAGCATTCTTTGTTTCCACGTCACCGACTCATAGTAAGCCGAGACCCTGTTCTGATTATTGACCTTGCAATACTCCCACGTCACGCAAGGACGTACAATAGTTCTTAGGGTTCGCAAATCTCTATAGAAAGTTCATTAGAAATTTCATTCAATAGCTTTGTCAGTCAGCTTTTCAGAAACTAAAATCGAGCTTTACCTCCGCTCCCATCCTCACTTTGCCAGATCTCAAATAACAGTTTGTTGTCGAAGTTGATGCGTCTGATGCCGGAATAGGAGCAGTGCTCTCCCAGAAATGTCTCAAGGATGGTAAGTTACATCCTTATGCTTATCTCTCTAAAAAACTGACTCCAGCTGAAAGAAATTACGACATAGGTGACCATGAACTGCTGGCTGTCAAGGTGGCTTTGGTGGAGTGTTTTTAGTATGGACAGATCACAAGAACCTTGAGTATCTTAAGTCTGCTAAAAGATTAAATGCTAGGTAGGCTACATGGGCTCTATTCTTCACAAGATTTTATTTCACGTTATCCTACCGACCTGGTTCTAAAAATGGTAAGCCAGACGCTTTATCGCGTATTTTCTGCGTAGAGAATTCTTTGTCCGACACTAAAACCATTCTGCCTAAGTCATGTTTTATTTCTGCTTTTATTTGGGACATTGAGACTACGGTAAAAGAGGCTCTGAAGAACACTCTTAGCCCTGAAGATTACCCTGAAAACAAGCTTTATGTGGTCCCGACTTTAAGGGGAAGAGTTATCCACTGGGCTCACACTAACAGGACTGTATGTCACCCAGGCATTGCCAAAATGCAATCTGTGGTCGAACAGCGCTTTTGGTGGCCTAATGTTAGACGAGAGCTTATCAATTACGTCAATGCTTGCCAGGTATGCGCTGCTAACAAGCCCTCTCGTCAACGTCTTTCTGGGGAATTGCGACCCCTGCCAATACCACAACGTCCTTGGTCAGACATTTCCATAGACTTTGTGACAGGATTACCGGCCTCTAAAGGAAATACCACCGTTCTCACAGTTGTTGACAGGTTCTCAGGTTCTCTAAGATGGCACACTTCATTGCACTGCCGAAACTCCCCTCAGCTAAAGAAACTGCCGAGTTGATGATAAAACTGGTATTCAAGTTTCATGGTTTTCCCAAGAATGTGGTATCGGAAAAGGGCCCCCAATTTGTTTCACGATTTTGGAAGGAGTTTTGCAGTTTAATAGGTGCTAGGTCTGTCATCTGGGTTTCATCCTGAAACCAACGGACAAACTGAGAGGCTGAACCAGGACCTGGAGACTGGGCTCCGATGTCTCGCGTCACAGGAGCCACAATCCTGGACTCAGAAGCTGGTTTGGGTCAAGTTCTCTCACAATTCTCTCCCCTCTGCATCCACTGGTCTATCGCCTTTTCACATTGTGCATGGTTACCAACCATCTCTGTTTCCTGCCATAGCCCCAGAGTCCACGGTTCCAGCTGCACTGACCTTGGTAAGACACTGCAGGAGGACCTGGGAGCGAGCCCGCCAAATGCTGCTACGCCAAGGACAGTCCTACAAGACCGCAGGTGACCGTAAGAGGACACCGGCCCTGAACTACAAAATTTGGTCAGCGAGTTTGACTCTCGACCAAGCATCTTCCACTTCGGGTGGAGTCCCGGAAGCTCGCTTAGTTGGGCCCTTCCCCATCACGAAGGTCACTAACCCTGTCACCATGAAGCTTAGGCTCCCAAGGTTGATGTGGATCCACCCTGCATTTCACGTTGGCCTGCTCAAGCCAGCCCGGGGGTTCCCTCTGGTCCCGCCTTCCAGGCCCCCCAGCCGTTTCGTGGACGGGGGCCCCGTCTTCACAGTGAGGAGGCTGTTGTCGTATCGTTGGAGGGGGAGGTGGTTGCAATATCTGGTGGACTGGGAGGGCTACGGGCCAGAGGAACGTTCATGGGTGCCGTCTAAGTTTATCGTTGATGACTCGCTCAGTAAGCCTAGACCCTGTTCTGATTATCGACCTTGCCTTTTTGCCTCATGTTTTTTGGATACTGTTGCCTTTACGGATTGCCTGGCTGTGTACTGACCTCGGCTCTCTTTTTGAAACTGTCCATTTGAATTGGAGTCCTGTCCTTTGTTCTGTTCATGACAGAAGTCTGTTTTTATTTATGTTTAACACAACGTCCCGTCATTGGAATTGGGGTTGTATTAAGAAGCCGCTTACAATGCAAATATTGTCTGCATAATTTTTCTGTATGATGTATGATTTCTTGGGAAAAGAAGATTCGTGGGGGAGAACAAAAAACATCAAAGGCATAAAGGTTAAAGGTATTAACCTGCATTTTTATGTATGTAGAGTGCAGTGAAACGGTATTTGCTCCCTTTTTGATTTCTGATTTTCATTTACATATTTATCACACTTAAATGCTTCCGATAAAAAAATATTATATCTCAACCCAAGTAAAAATAAAATGCAGTTTCTAAATGATGATTTAATTCATTAAATGGAAAACGTCCAAACCTATCTGACCCAACGTGAAAAAGTGTTAAATAATTAAATTAAATATAATTACGTTTTTGGAAAGGTGCTGTAACGTTTCTGGTGAAGAGAAAAAGACAAGAGGAAATATAATCCACATCCACGCCAATGCTGGGGATCTGGCCATTTATTCACATTGGAAAACTAGCCCGGCGATACAAGGTCCATTGTTTCATACAGGAACCGCGGAAACAACCACACTTGCGTTATGCGTGAGTTGTGTAGTCCAACGAAAATGTAGGAGCGATAGCGAACTGTGTCAAGTCTTCTAACAAGGCCATCAACTGGTGAGAATTTAGGGTGGCAACTAGGCCCCGCCCGATGACGTCACTTGTCAGCGGCACACATCCAATAGACCACAATCCCATATATTTGTTACAGTGCATTCGATTTCACTGGCCCCACCCAGGCCTGACTTACTGCCACATTTGTTGAATCAAAAAAAAAAAGAAAAAAAAAGAAAGAAAAAAAAAAATCACATAATAGTAGCTCTCAGACAAAGTGAGGCAGTCTACAAAATTTTTAAGATAAATGCATCCTGACACTACATTGAGAAATTCCAAAACAAATGAGAAACAAAACGAAGGGAAATCTATATATTTTCCTGGAAATGGTTAATAAACAATTTCCAAGGCTTGTCTTACATTTGTCAAAAAACATCTTGATGAGGCCCAAGACATTTAGAGCAATACTCTTTGGACTGGCAAGACTTAAACAGAATTTTTTGGAAGGTGTGAGGTCTGTTATATCTGGTGTAAAATTAACACAGCACTCGATTAAAAGAACAACAACAATAAAAACAATGCCCATAGTCAAACATGGTGGTGGCAGCGTGATGTTTTGGGGTTGTTTTCTACTGGATGACTAGCTGTGATTAATAGAAAAAAAGAATACTGCTGTCTACTCGAAAATCCTGCCAGTGAACATCTGGCCATCAGTTTGTGCCCTCAAGCTCAATCACTCTTGGGTTATCCAGCAGGACAACAACAAAAGACTTAAATCCAATTGAGATCCTCACGCTTGAATATCCTCCAATATGACAGAGTTAAATTAATCCTGTGAAGAAGGGTGTGCAAAAATCATCACCAGTTATCACAAACGCTGGATTTCAGTTATTTGCTGCAAAGAGTGGCAAAACCATTTATTACACCCTTAAAACCGCTGGGTCAAGTTTATAATTCAACTGTTGGGCAGAGAGTGTTGGCTTAGAGGTTGGGTCAATTTTACCCAACATTGGATTAAAATTAGATTAAACTATTAACCCATCTGTTGGGTAAGAGATGTCCCACCCACAACATTAAACATACGAGCACGATGGCCACCACCACTACGGGTTACACACAGCGGAAGAAACCGTGTGGCAACGTTTTTTATTTGTGTAAAAGTGTAATTACTAGCTATAGCTTCCCGCAACGTTCCTGGAGCCGGTACCTGGAGTTTTGCTCTGATAAGATCGGCTAGAGATCTCGCTGGCCGTCCACAACAAATGCATACTGCCATGGAGCTCAGGTCGAGATGATTAGACTTGGGAAGAAAAGACAGGGTGTTGGGGGATGTCAACCACCCAGAGTCAGTGGTAGCAGAAGAAACAGTGTGGCAACATTTATTATTTGTGTACAGGTGGAATGACTGGCTACAGCTTGCGTTCTGGATTTTTTTTCCATTTAAAAAATAAAATCAGCATTTAGAAACTGCATTTAACACTTAAGATCATCGCCTGCCACCGTGGGGGACCTAGGTTCAAGACCCCGACTGGACCATCTGCCGACATCCCCCGGACTAAAGGCTGTGGTGTCCTTGAGCAAGACACGGATACCCCGAAATGCTCCCCGGGCGCTTCAGCTGCCCCCTGCTCCACACGTGTATGTGTTCACTGTGATGGGTTAAATGCAGAGAACAAATTTTGTGTGCATGCATGCATGTTCATAACAATAAAAGGTGATTCTTCTTCTTATATGTAATAAATATGCCCAAAAATTAGGGTGGGGGCAAATACATTTTCACGGCACTGTATATTATGATTCCAAAACTTAACTGGCTTATTATTTCTTCCTTAAGTGAAAACTAGGGTGACTGAGAAGAGGTCATTACAATTGCAAATGCCCCAACAAATGCAAATGGCACGACACAACAGCATTAGCCCACAACACAGCGACATGAAGTTACAACTGAAGTGACCGGCAGACTCCCTCTGATTGTATAATTCGTCTGGGTCACCTGGGACTCCTGTTGCCTATGGACGAAGTGACTGATTCAGGAAGTTGCAGAAGTTTTAATGAACCAAGTTGGAATATTGCTGGTTTATGACAATCCACAAGTGACATCAATCATGGATACAAAACAATAGATTCATTTCACTTACATTTCCAACTTCGTTCATTCAAACCTGAGCAACTTCCCACTGCTGTGACTTTTTTCCCTAAACTTTATTAATCCAAGTCTAGCACAGGGATCGGCAACCTTTATTATTATTTTTAATTTCAAACAAACACAAAAAAAATTATTCTTGCCTGATCTTTCACCAAAGAAAAATAGTCTGGAGCCATAAAATATAACACAGTTAAACTTTTCAACTTTGAATCTTTTCTTTACATTTGACCTTTTACAACCATGGAATACAACAAATCGAAGTGCATTGTGCATTTTTAGGCCTACTTTGAAATAAACATTGGACCATGCAGGCCTTTTTGAGCCCTTCCTATATTTGTGCAAAATAAAAATAAAAACTAGCTGTCAAAAACCCGCGTTGTGCAGAAGAAGACCCGGAGATGCGCTGTCGACTTCTTCTCACAATGAACTGTCAGTGGTTTAATTCCTTTGGCTGTTAGACAACTCACAACAGCCTCTCACAAATGTCCTGTCTCTGCATTTGGCACTTTAGCGGTATGAGTTCAAGCAGCTCTTCCTGCGGCCCATCAGAGTTCACATATCTGCATAAATAGTGCTGTCTGATAAATATTGTTTATGTCGCTTGACTCATCACAGGCAATTGAAAATGCTCGAGCTGAATTTATCATCAGCTTGTTGCCCTTTTAATGGTCCTTTCCTTGACGCTCATTGCAGAGAGAGACATTTTTTCTAATTTTCTGAACAATTTCCTGGTTGTGTTTAAAACAATTATTTCATGTGCTCTCCATCTGTGAACGGCTTCCCCCTCCTTACGATCTCCTGAGCTGCCACAAACCCAGCAGCTGTAGTTGACTGTGGAGAAGTGATCCACTCCTTGAAAGTATGTTTACTCTGCTCAACTTTCCGTAGCAGTTCCAAAATTGCTCTCTTTCGCTCATCTACAGTTGGGTATTTTTCAGCGAATGCTGAGTGCTTGTTTTGAAAATGTCTTTCAACGTTACTTTTTTTGTTTTCTCGCGACATATCAAGCACACGGACGGTAAGCCAGTGTCGTTGGCAATGAACGCAAATGTATCTGTCCATGTGGAAAGAAATTTGTTCTTCTGAGACTTTTCTTTTTTGGGATTTATTCATGGTTAGCTTACCGCAGGTGTTGCACACTCCAGAATTAGCCACCTGCTGGTAAAGGCGAGGGCTATAGACGTAGACGTGATCAATGTTCCCTCTAAGCTGCGCACTTGCGCAATCGCGCACTGCTAGCACATACTCAGCACACAAGAAAATCTATGCTGCGCAAAAAAATTCTAATTCAACAGAAACGTATTAAATAATGTCTGATTTTACGCCTGATATAATCTAATTAATTAGACCAATAATATTGTTTTCTGTACCATTTTGCAATGTAACTCAGTGAGCGACAGGTGCCCAGCCAATGATACGATACGGTTCACTTACGCTACACAGCCAATCATAGCATTGACAATGCTTGCATATGTGCCCTGCCCATACGCGCCGTGCAGGTTAGCGAGCTAACAACGGTGGAGTTAAGAGACGCAAACGCTAACCCCTTATCATGCAGTTCTTTTAAGATGGAATGGCTGTCGGAGTACGTGCAATAAGAAGAATAAGCGATGAAACTGGGTGATATTTTATCCTTTTCTAGTGAGAAAGGTGTACTCTGCAAAACATGCAGCGAAGCCAAAGTAGCAAGTGAGTTTTCGGAGGGAAAATGTGGACTGAATGGAGGTAGGACTACCTCAAGCGTCGTATTCAGCAGAAATGTCATTTGAAAGCTGTTGGAATTGTACGAAGACTCAAGATGGGACAGGGGATCGGTGCATTATTGCGGGAGAGCGCAAAAGAGAACGAGCTGTCACACAAAGCAAAATCTGACCCCGAGCAAGTTAAAGTTCTCATTGACAATATTTTACTTGCTATCAAAATGAATGCATCAATGCTGTCACTTAAACAAATCACGATCACATGGCAAAGTATGTAAGTATACCAGAAAGCTGGCGAAGTAAAAACTATGCCTTTGAATTTGTGAACTCAATCAATGAAATAGTGCAGAATGAGACTATGTGCAGTGTTAAAAATGCACCCTGGCATGCCCTGATAGTAGATGAGTACACAAAATGCTAGTCCTATATATTAAAAACAGGGAGGAAAATGATGTTAACCATAAAAGTGTGTTTGGTGGCATCATCCAACTGACAGCTTGCACCGCTCAGGATATTGTGCAGGCAATAACTCAGTTTTACTCCAAACATGGACGGGACATGCAGAGAATGGTGATGTTGACCTCCGATGGTGCCTCAGTAATGCGAGGAAAACACAACGGAGTTGCGGCTTTGTTAAAGCGCCGAATACTGTTCAATGCTGTTCTGAGGAAGTACACTGTGCTTCAAGAATTCACCGATAACAGAGATCCAGTGGCAAAGTACTGCTACAAAAAGCTGAGTGGTTCAAAGTTCAAGGTTACTGTCACTGCTCCGGGAGATGTTTTGGGTGAGCTGGCACAACTCTGCCTCAGTTTACCAAGACGCAACCTGACTGTGATGGAAGGACACTGCTTTGCAAGAGCAAATATTGAGAAGTTGCGTTCCCAATACTTGAGGGAGAGGGATGTACAGTAGAGTGACCGTGTCAAAGAGGCAACAGGGACCTCATCAGCTGATTTGTCTAAATACTGGTGAGATGACTCTTTTCATTACTAAGCTCTGTGATCACATGGATGCTCGTTTTCCAGAGGATGAATTAAAGGAGTGGTCTGCATTTGACATTGAAGCATTGAGCTCAAACATCGCTTTTGACGATGGATCAGCAGACATTGCCACACTGGCAAAGAAGTATGAGGCCATTCTCCAGCACCCACGGTCTGTGAAGGCCATTAACAGTCAATATGCTGAATTCAAGTACTGTCATGGTCTGTGTTTTGGTTTGGGTTGTGTTTAGTTTTGTTCCATGTTTTCCTGTGTTCCATGTTTGTCGTGTGCTCATTAGGTTGTTGTGTCCACCTGTTCTCGTCTACTTTGTCGACCAATCCGCTCTCTCCAGCCACTCGTGTCATGTCCAGGTGTTCCTCGTTGTCTCGTCAATTTGTTTGTATTTAGTTCCCTGGTTTCTTTCGGTTCTTGTCGGTTCATTGTCGTTGTCACATGTCTTTGCCATGTCATAGTCACCAGTTGTCTTTATCATTGTGCTATGTCATTGTCAGGTGTAATTTTCCCTATCTATTCCACGTCTTACTCACAGGTCATAGTTTGTTTCCAGTTTTAGATATTCAAGTGTTTCTTTGTTACTTTCATTTTGGTTATCTGTTGTGGGACTTCGTTCAGTTTTGCTTTATCCAATATCCTTGTTTTCCTTTTTTTGAAGATTAAATATTATTATTTTGAGACTCCCGCACTCCTGCCTTGCCTCCCTGCAATTGGGTCCACCATGTTCTTGCCTTGCGTTCCTCACCTTCGCCCTAACCACATATGTGACAAGTACATAATGAAGCAAAAACTTCAACAGGGGTCAATCAGCACATTCTCACATATGGTTGCTGCAGCACTTAGATGTGAGGAGTTAAAGGAGATCTCACAGCTTGTGGATATTTGTGCTACATTTCAAGCTTCCAGTGCAGATTGTGAAAGAGGTTTTAGTTGAATGAATCATATCAAAACAACATCCAGAAATGGTCTTGAAGTGGCACATTTGGACCAGCTGACACGCATAAAGTCAAAGCAAGAAGCAGAGGAAGTCATCGACCTGGACAAGCATTGGAGAAGCGAGAAGGACACACGTGAACAATAAGGTAACATTGAAGTCAGATTTGTGCATATTCGAGTGACATTTATTTAATTTACATTTTTTTTTAAAATAATAATTTAACATATTGTTAAATATGAGGGATGGGAGTGACGACGCTGAAGCCCTCCCCCACAGTTTCAAAAAAAATCAGAGAGCAAACCGTGATTGGTGGTCGAAATGCTAATAAAAAACGGAGTAATTAGATGTTTTACATACAGAGAGTTACAGGAATTTACACTGTATCACAAGCCAAAGGCCAAAGCAGGACTCCTGTGCTTAAAGCATTTTCATTTCATAAATTATAAAAAAAAAAATACAAATTCAATGTTAATGTATCACTTCAAACTCCAACTGTGTAACAAAATAAATGTAATATAAATAAATCACAAATGAAGTTTACATTAAGTTACGTTTTTTTTGGGTTTTTTTTTTGTCAAGGTCAAAGAGAGCCAGTACAAGGAAGCGAAAGAGCCGCGGGTTGCCGACCCCGGGTCTAGCATTACAATTTAATAAACATTCTGCTTGGAAATATCAATATTTAAAAACTGAGCATACACAAAATGTACAGAACAGTAAATAGCAACAACACATAACTGAAATAATAAGTCATAGGTCTTATCAGAAAAGCAAACATTCATATTCTACACAGTCAAGGCTTGTTTGGTTTTGATGTTTTTTCAATGTTCTTTACCTCATGCATAGAAACTAAAAACAGCGAGTGACATTCCATGAATCTGTATCTATAAATTGCTTAGCAATAATAGTGAGGGTGTTATCAATCATTTCACGTTTTCTATTTTGTATTATTGTGTTTTGACTTTGAGTTGGGTTCTTTACTTTTTCACTGTTCGACACACAAAGTACTCTTATTTTGTCTGCCTGGATACATTTCCAACAACCAGTGCAAGTTCACAATGTGTGTCGCATAATTCAATTTAACTCGGTGACAACTCGAACGAGCTACCTTTCAGTTTAGTGCGGCACGAGAAAAATAAACACTGTCTGAATCTATCAGCAATGTCGAACAACAAAGCTGCTCTGCCAGAGTGGGCCACCCTGAAGGCGGACTTGCCATAATAGTTTAGTGACTCGCCAAAGAACACGATGGACATTCAATATAATAATGAAAAAAATATAATAATAATAATAATAATAAAGTAAATAACAAACTAAGACCATATGTAAAAATGTCCACATTGATATGTAACTGGGTACTAACAATTTATATTTCCAATACCATTAACATAGATTTAGTCTGTGTTTTTGTGCGCATGCCCGAAAGACAATTAGAAAAAGAATCACCTTGACTGTCTTCGTCTCATCTGTGTTTGTTGCAAAAGCCAAGCATTTAAAAGGTCCCGAAGGACACACGTCAGGCTGTTTATTAATCAGGGGAGGTGTGAGCGAGGGAGAAGAAAAGGGAAGCGTCAGAAGCAACAATTCCCATTCGACACACTTAACGTCACACATAGGCATGAGAGACCAATTTAAACACCTCATTTTATGGCAGCCCCATAATAATGGGCTTTAGGGAGTGCTTTTATTTTTCCACTTCAAATCAATACAAAGACATGATGTCTCTTTGAAGTCAACATTATGAAGCAATTAGTTATGCACCCTTCAACTGTACCTGACTCCAAAAGGTGCAAATGTGAGAGTGTATTTTACCAGCAGTCCCACACATTGCAATTCAACTTTAACAGTCTCTTCCAATCTACCCACAATTCTAGCGATACAATTTTGTATCGAGCAGAAGGGCAAGGCAGAAAATGGAAGTTTAAGGTGAACGAATGCTTAATCAGTTACATTTTTCCAAACATTACAGAATTTTACAAAAATGATCTTAGTCAACACAAACATTTGCAGCTAACTTCCATAAAAAACAGAACAGCATCATGGGCAACATCTGGTGTTGAGAATGGTATTGTAGCTAGTAGTACATGCTCGCGCTAAGGCCTGGTACACACATAAAGGCAATTGGCCTGTTTTTGTGCCGATTCGGCCCCTTCCCGACCAAACACGCCAAACGCCAAACAATCTTAAGATTATTCTATAATATTGTCCTTAGGTCTTTCGTGTGTTAAGAAAGGATTCGTCCGGATTTGAGTCCGAAACAGGTCGGGGCCAACAATCTTAAATAATTTGAATGTCCCAGTGTGAGTACGCTCTCAATAAGCCTATATACGTGGTACTGTCCTTTAAATCTGCTTTTTAACAGCTCGTTGTTTTGTTTTCCAAGGCACGACATCTTTGGTAGTTGCTCATCATACTTTCAAGGTTATTTTCTAACTCAAAGCTTTTAATTTGAAAGAAGCAGCAGTGTAACAGTAATAAGCCCTGAGTTATGAAATATAGAGAATACAATGAACAAAATATAAACAAAAACCTGTCAATGACTTCATCACATCACATTTGACTTTTCTATTGTGTCTAACATGTCGTGTTGATAAGTTGAGTACTTACACGGAAAATTGAAGTTAACCAAGTATATAGTGTATTTTACAATCTTCCGATAAGATACATGCTACTGACTATAGATATAATGAAATCTAAGGAATTAAGAAATTTACAATAAAGCAATGCTTTTATACAAAACACTTGATTGAATGACAGTGAGTGTAACCTTTTTCTTTGTATCAATTAGGTCCGTTGTATTGGTCCTTTAACAATGTCCCAAGACTGAGATTAAAAAAAAATAATAAAAACTTTTCTGTTGTACTGGGCAATATACCGGTTCAAACACTGGTGTACAGTTTCAGTATTAAATGCATTTTTTATATACCGCAATACCAATGTATTTGATTGCACAGCATTTGTTTGTTTTATTATCTTATTTGTTTAAAAGCGTATATAGACCTTAAAGGCAATCCAAGTTTTTTTAAATTTTAGATTTACTTGAATTCACGTGTAATGTACCTACCTGGGCTTTGACTAAATCAAGTTGGAAACCTTTTTGTAATTTACTATGACAGTGGGGAGGAAAAGGTATGTGAACACTTTGCAATTTCTTAGATTTCTGCACAAATTATTCAAACAATGTGGTCTGATCTTCATCTAAATCACAAGAATAAACTCTGCTTAAACTAATACCACACAAACAATTGTATGATTACATATATTACAACCCCAATTCCAATGAAGTTGGGACCTTGTGTTAAACATAAATCAAAACAGAATACAATGATTTGCAAATCATGTGCGACCTATATTTAATTGAATACACAACAAAGACAAGATGTTTAATGTTCAAACTGATAAAGTTGATAATCATAAACTTAGAATTTTATGGCTGCAACAGGTTCTAAAAAAGCTGGGACAGGGTCATGTTTACCACTGTGTTACATCACCTTTTCTTTTAACAACGTTCAATAAACACTTGGGAACTGAGGACACTAATTGTTGAAGCTTTGTAGGTTGAATTCTTTCCCATTCTTGCTTGATGTACAGCTTCAGCTGTTCAACAGTCCGGCGTCTCCGTTGTCGTATTTTACGCTTCATAATGCGCCACACATTTTCAATGGGAGACAGGTCTGGACTGCAGGCAGGCCAGTCGAGTACCCGCACTCTTTTACTACGAAGCCACGCTGTTGTAACACGTGCAGAATGTGGTTTGGAATTGTCTTGCTGAAATAAGCAGGGGCGTCCATCAAAAAGAAATTGCTTGAATGGCAGCATATGTTTCTCCAAAACCTGTATGTACCTTTCAGCATTAATGGTGCCTTCACAGATGTGTAAGTTACCCATGCCATCGGCCCTAATACAGCCCCATACCTATCACAGATGCTGGCTTTTGAACTTTGCGTCCATAACAGTCCGGATGGTTCTTTTCCTCTTTCAAAAACAATTTGAAATGTGGACTCGTCGGACCACAGAAGACTTTTCCACTTTCAGTCCATCTTAGATGAGCTCGAGCCCAGAGAAGCCGGCGGCGTTTCTGGGTATTGTTTATAAATGGCTTTTGCTTTGCATAGTAGAGTTTCAAGTTGCACTTATGGAGTAACACAATGTCCCAACTTCATTGGAATTGGGGTTGTACTTGGACGTAACGTGTAAATATTCACAGGACAGGGTGGAAAAAGTAAGTAAACCTCTCGGCTATGGATGCTCCATGAGTTAATCACTCAAGTATGAGCCAACCTGGAGTCCAATCAATGATCCAAGGTTGGAGGTGTGGCTTATAGCTGATTTGGCCACTAGAAAATACACAACAGGTTAGCATTGTCTCCTGTCAAGAAGCATTGCCCAAAAGAGCTCTCAGAAGATCTACAATTAAGAATTGCTTGTTTGTATAAAGCTGGAAAGGTTACAAAACGATCTCTGAAAGTCTTGATCTTTATCAGTCCACGGTTAGATACATTTTCTATGAATGGAGAACTTCAGCACTGTTACTTCTCTTCCAAGGAGTGGCCCGCCTGTAAAAATGACTGCAAGAGCACAGCACAGAATGCTCAATGAGATAAAAACCAACCCAAGAGTGCCAGTTAAAGATTACCAGAAATCACTGGCACATGCCAGCCTCTCATTTGACAAAACTATCATACGTAAACCATTAAAAAAGAACACCAACGAGCATGCCGTTGCCGTCTAAAAATAACATTGTTACACATTTGAAGTTTGCTAAAGAGAATTTGTATGTTCCACAGCACTACTTTTAAAATATTCCATGGACAGATGAATCCAAAGTTGAATTGTTTGGGAGGAGCACACAATGCCATGTGTGGAGGAGAAATGGCACAGCACACAAACATAAAAACTTTTTCCCAACTGTGAAGCATGGTGGAGGGGCGTAGTATATCATGGTATGGGCGTACATGTTGTGCTCCATTGGGGGGAAAAAAAAAAAAAAAATGTGAAAAAAAATAGTGCATAATTGGTTGCATTAGTTTAAGTAGCATTTGTTTGTTTATTTCTGTGATTTACAGCAGGTGAAAATCAGACTACACTTCACATATATTATATTTTATAAAGATGTTTGTGAAATATCCATAGTAACAGTTCTGTATTTTGACTGCAATTGTCTTTGCATTTTGATTCCTCACTTCATTAGAATCATGAGTGGCTCTTTTAAGTAAACAGCATCATGTGTGTATGTGTGTGTGTGTATGTGTGTGTGTGTGTGTGTGTGTGTGGGAGGGGGTGCACACCTGTATTACTACTGGTGTTTGATTATTCTACAATATTCACTGATCATTAGGGGTGTAATGATTCATTTTAGCAACGATTCGATTCGTATCACGATTCGTGGTTGCCGATTCAGTGTTGTTTCCCGGTCCTGGTGCCCTGCCCCTCCGCCATGCCTGCCCCCCTGGATTTTAATGCATCACACACACTCATCCCTAGGTGTCTTTTAATGCACCACATACACCCATATCTGGGGGACGGTGGGTCTTGGGTGGGGGGGATTTGGCTATTAGGCAGCAGTGCCTGGCAGCCCAGCCGCCCCGGCTCACTGGCCTCTCCAGATGTTAATGCACCACACACCACTCATGGGCACTGATACACGGGGTTGGGCCAATGACTGCCAGTCTGGGACCCTTGGTCCCTCGGTGTGGGACATGTCCCGTCCGCCGGGCTGCTCTTAGGTGGACTCCTGGGCCCAATCCCGCCTCTCAATTGATTGTGTGGGGTCCTCAGCCACTGCGGTGCAGGCACAGCAATTACAGGACACTTTTGTCAAGTCATTGTGCATGCAAAACGGTGTCAATTCACTTGGATGTGTCCGGGGGCACATCAAATAACTCATGAATATGTGAATTGCTTGGGTATCCCCTCACTCACACTCTCGTCCTATGGACTTTTATAATTTACATAGTCAATCCCACCACACTTCAGTTGTACAGCCAGGTTCACGACCCTTGTCCTGCATGCTTCTTCTCCTGTCCTTGTCCTGTTCTATCTTGTCCTGTCCTTCCCTCACAGGGTGTAGCACTACAGCTGCATGCAACACTCATATCGAATGCTTCATTGTTGTAGATATGTAATGATTTACTTTTCTCATCCTGTTTACAATTAGTGCTTTGTCTTTTGTCTTCTTTTCTCACTCACCTCTAGAAGCTTTGTTCTGTTTGACTGATTGACTCTGATTCTCAATAAATATCCATTATAATAGTAAGAGAACACAGCGGCAGCTTAAAAACTCCACCGTGACACAGTAAAACTGTTCCGGCATAAAAGGGATGCATATCCTCCATTCTGCTAGACCTAAGAGGACAGGACAAAAAAATAAAAAATAATATCTGTATCTGCACCATTTGCACAATTGACATTGTCCCATATTTTCGGGCATGTATTTCGCATTGTGGATTCACAGGGAGCATCAAAAAGTTAGTTTAAAAAAAATAAAAATAAAATACAAAAAAACGGGGTCACGGCTAAAGGAGGCTTGCTGTTAGCCTGGCTGTCCAATGGGCTACATGGATATAATGGAAACGGAGGCGATCGTGACCGCCGCCGCGGCCACTGGCATGAAACTACAGCAGCTCGGTAGCCAGCAGCCTGGAAAGGTGGCAGCTTGTTCCATGAGGATTTTTGGCGCAAAACAGATCCGGCCGAGATTCGACCTGTGGCTGAGCTATAGCAACGGATCTTTTCTTTACGGAGACACGGTAGCTAAAATGCACCAGTCAAAAGTCTAAACACGCCCGCATCCTCTGTTACCGGTTCAAAAGATAGTTTTCAAAGAATCAAATTGGACTTTTCATTTCTTGGACTATAATTTGGAATAGTACAACTATTACTAGTTATTTCAAAAGCTGCAAATATTTCTTCGACGGCCGCACATGGTGTCACATTCAACAACACTCTCAGCATTTCTACTGTACACACTGAGCCATGTGTTGATCACAAACGCGTTAGCAGCTAGCGTCCTAAGTTAAGCTAGCGAGCTTGAAAGGCTTCAACGTGCATGGCGAGTGCCGTGAGTCACACACACGCATCCTTATCGATAACTTCTTGCTCGCCGCCTTCTCGTCTGATTGATGTGTGGTCATGGCGGCGGCATGAGCGGGTGGCTCTGTGCGCCTCCGTGCTAAACCCGAGATTTATAAAACTATTAGTCGGGAACTACTGTGGAAGATGAACATTTGAATCGTCTTGCAATCAAAATAAGGACTCTGGTGTGAGTGGCCCAGATGAACTCTCCCTGCTGTGGCAGTGAAATACGATGTGTTTAACTGTGTCAAAATGTTGCTGTTGCTAAAGTAGACTTAGATGAGGGGTTGGTTACTCCCTTTGAAGATGAGGGGTTGGTTACTCCCTTTGAAGTTAGTGATGCAATTCTGAATCTTGGCGACAACAAGGCAGGCGGCATGGATAATATAACTGCAAAACATTTGAAATATGCAAGTACGAAACTGTCCTCTACTGAGGCCATGTTTTACTGAGCGTCACGTTCATGGAATCCTATGCTCATCAGACCATGAGGGTAAAATGGGGCAATTCTACATCCGACTCGATCCATGTGAGCAATGGTGTTGCTCCTCTTTTGTTTAATATTTCTATGGATGATCTTAACAAGAGTCTCAATTCATGTCGTACAGGTTGTACGGCTGGTGAGTCAGCCCGTGCAATGTTGGTCTACAACCTACCTACAGTATGCACCCAATATGGGATAGAGTGTGATATTAAATTCAGTGCTAAAAGGAGCGCCAATCTAAGTTCCCCTTTTTTTCTTTAACTGGCTCTGCACTTGGTGAAAGTATTGAGGTTAAATACCTTGGACATTTTTATCAGTAATGATCTTTCGGATGATAAAGGTATAAACAGACAATGTTGTAAATTGTACGCACAAGCAAATAAGCTGTGTCATAAATTTAGCATGTGCTCTGTTCCTGTTAAGGTAGCCCCATTTAAAAGCTTCTGTACTCCCCACTATACGGCTGGATAGTAGGAATATGAATCGATACGTCAATGTAATGAATGAACCACTACTCATCATAACAGAAAAATAGTCCATCCTAAATTAATCTAGTACAGTCATTCCTCTCTGAATTAGTAAAAAAAAAAAAAAAATGTTGTGAACACCTGATTATGCATTAAAAAAAAACAAAACTCCATATCGCGTGAAAATGTTAAACACAGTGATATATATTTTTTGGTCATACTGCCCAGCACTAGTTTTCAGTATGCAGCTCACTTGTCATTTCTACATGGGTGAATTAATCACAATCTAAAGGCACACGCTGCATAATTATGTGTCCTACATTTTAATTTGCTTTGGAAAATAGCCCCTGTTTTTGTTATCGCTAATTAAATACAACATATCCACTTGAATAGGCCCATTCGTCATGGGGCCCAGACAGCACAAGGGTCACTGATCCACCACTCGTTACGCACAGACATGCACACACGCTGTATAATATATTTATACTGGAAGACCGGATAACAGCTACTGCCTCTGCTCTGAATTCACACAAAGCATCATCCACATTAAACAAACTCGGAGTGACCTGACCTTGGAGGTCAGGCCGCACTCAGCTTCCATCTGGCCAGAAGGCAGGAATAATTAATTGGTTGATGAGCCACACTAGCAACGATGTTTGTAAAAGCTGTTAGGACAAAAATATCCTTTCGGACCCTCCGCATCCCGGTCACCGGCTCTTCCGGCTCCTTCCCTCAGGTAGGCGCTACCGAACAATGCAAACTAGAACTAGTAGACATTCCAACAGCTTCTTCCCTCTTGCCATTGACTTCTTAAACAGCTAACTTACAATTCCATTGCAACATGCCGCCAATTCTTTGTCTTGAGTTTGTCGTCACATTTCTGTCGGGCCAATTATATATTACTTGTGCACTCACTGTCGTAGTCTCACCACGCTGCACTATTTGCATATCTGTTGTTGATCAATACTGGCCACTCATGCCAGAGTAGCATCTGCCCCATTTGCACACTGACTGAGGAGTATCTGCAACATTTGCACAATCGACATCGTCCCAGATTATCCCGCTACTCGTCACTTTAAACCGCATACACTCTTTGAAGTCTCGGCGCCCTATGCACAATGGTCATTGCACCGGACTATTGCAATATGAGTCATTCGAACTGCTCTAAGTGCTAGAGGACTCTGCATCTTTTTGCACAATTGTCAAAAAAAACCAAAATTGTACCGGCATTACCAGATAACTAGCAACCCTTTATTGATCAGTGACTGTTTTTTGTCAATGTCTTTATGTCTCCAAAGTGTTCTCTGTCAATTGACTGTCTGTTGTCGTACTAGAGCGGCTCCAACTACCGGAGACAAATTCCTTGTGTGTTTTTTTGGACATACTTGGCAAATAAAGATGATTCTGATATCACAGGGTTTGGAGCCAAGTCCAGGGTTTTGGAGCCAAGTCCATTGACTGTGTGAAAAATTTAAAAGTATAATGTTTTGCTTTGATTGGATAACATGCGACAAATGTTTTGCTATACCAGTTACCTTGTCTTAGTTTTCCAAATCTTATGAGTGCTTATGAGTCTAGTTTGTTTTAACTAGGTGAAATTTCAGTGGCCATAATGTGAGCAAAAACTTTACAATACGCTCTTCACTCGGAGTGTAACAATTCATTCATTATATCGGTTTATCGATTTATATTTCTACAATCCAACTGTCATCAGAAAGTTAGTCTAAATAATTTCAAAAGGTAATTAATCGATTGTATCGATACTAGGAAATAGCACATTGGCTTTACACACAGCAGACTTCATATGAAGGTGTGTGTGTGTGTGTGTGTATGTGTGTGTCGTACTTCCAAGAAACACACTTGCAATTCTTGTTACTCAGCCCTACTGTTCAGCTAGCACAGAGCAATTAGCTTCCACCAACTCACTCTGTTCACAGCACTCTTCTTCTACAACACTAAATTCTTCTTTGTCTCTTTTCTTCCTCATATGCTATGTACGCCCCATATCTAGACACTCCTTTCCGTACTGCCCCTAGTGGTTGGACCCTTCGATGTGTTACAAAGAGCCGGTTTGTTACTTCTTTACTAGTTCTATGTATTATTAACACTATTACTAAAAGCTTTTCCTTGCGGAAACCTCACAGTGCTTTGTTTTTTTGCCATTAGTATTTCAGTTTAGAAAAGAGATTCTCAAACCTTTTTGTGTCCAGGGACCCCTTAAAATGGAGACATTTGTCCCTGAGGACCCGTCATAACTCTAACACCAATTAAATGTCTTTTTGAGGAAAAAAATTAGCCGAACCAGTAAAATCATAGCTAAAAAAAAAAATACAAATATTAAGTGGTTGTTTCCCCCTTTATTTCAAATTAAGAAATACAAGTAAATCAGGAAAATCTTTATATTTAATGACCATAATTAATTTGACCTGATTCCGCTGAACAACAGGAACCTGGACTGTCCAATCCAGGTATTTATTTCACAGAGACGGCGGTTGAATTTTGGGCTAAAAAGTTCCTGAATCAATTTCCAGCCATTGAATTTGTTGAAATGAAATAAACCAATATCGTCCTTGAATCGAACTGGCAACCACGAATTGTTACAACTACGTGTTACACTCTTCACATAAAAATCTCTCCATGTTTTATAGTGAAAGGAAAGACTAATGACCACATTTGAGTTTTCACTTCCAGTTGTCTCCATTCAGACTACAGATCCCACCCACTTGACTCCTTCATTACACTGACATGTGAAACCTGGCTACAATGTAATTGATAATTGAATTATTATTTTTGCACTAATGTTTTCATCAATACACACAGCAGCTGAAGATAAAAGCCACAACAGTACTTCTGGTGGAGAGGATACTAGAATGGATTTTTTTTCTTTATTGTGCGTGTGAGATTGAACAACAATAAACAGATCATTTACAATAGCCGTTTTATTTTTAAATGAGGACCATCTCATACAGAAGTTTATATTTTCACAACTTGGGAGTTGTCGTCTGCGATTGGCTGGCGACCAGTTCGGGGTGTAGCCCGCCTCTCGCCCGAAGATAGCTGGGATAGGCTCCAGCACGCCCGCGACTCGCGTGAGGAGAAAGCCGTACAGGAAAATGGACGGATGAGAGTTGTCGTCTCTCATTAAAATGTGTATTTTATTGTAAATGCAGATAAAATGAGGACTTCATGCTCGGAAAACGCCACTTGGTCTCAACCAGATGCAGTCGATCTTGCACTGTCAATTTGCATGTTAACTGTCAAACATTCTATCTTGGAAAGGTTTTCTTTTTTTTTTTTATTTCTCATTAATGTTCTCTCTGAAGCTTATTAACCTATACTTTTTACCTGACAAACTAAAAATATTTACTCCAGTCTATTGTCACTGTCAATATTGGTCCTCGCTCTCACACGCCTCTGCTCCAAGTGAAAATCCATTTGTCTGAGAGTGCTATAAAACCGAGGGGATAATAGTGCACCTCACCCCTCCTCCTACATCACATGATGGTATAAATCTATTCCCAGAGAAACCAATCCAACTCAGGCCAGATGCACATCTGATTAAAAAAAAAAAGGGGGGAGGTAGAACACATCATACGCTTGATTTATGACTCATCCAAGCTCACTAAAACACTAGTGTCTCGTCTGTGACAGAGGGTGGTTCTTATGTACTGTGTTAGAATCTCTCTTTCCAACAAGAGAACATTCTTCTTTTATTTCATTCCAAATAATTAATGGTAGTTTTGGGTAGCACGGTAAGTAGTGTTAGCACGTCTGCATCGCAGTTGTGAGGGTGGGGGTTTGAATCTTGGCTCCGGTCTTCCTGCGTGGAGGTTGCATTGTCCTCCCCGTGTTTGCACGGGGTTTCTCTGGATAAACCGGCTACCTGCCACATTGTAAAGACATGTACGTTAGGGAACACCAGAGGTTCGAATGTGACTGTGAATGGTTGTGTGGCCAGTGTTTGACTGGCGACCAGTCCAGGGTGTGGCCGATAAAGCCCGCTGAGATGATCTACTTTTATCGACCATTGCCCGGTTGTTCAAAACCCGGTTATTTTTTAACCACTGGTTAAGTAGACTTCACCGACCGTTAACATTAACGGCACTGTTATCTTGTTGTCCAAAACTCTGTTAACTTTAACCAGCTGGCAACTTGACGTTAAAGTTAACACACCTCTAACATTTTAACAGTGTGGTTAACTCTCAAGATGGCTTCAAACTTGGTGTGTATCATCTCAAGACATGGGACATTCAAAGTTGGGAAAATAACATATATTTCATAGATTTATTCAATAAACAAGACATGAATGACTGTGATCTATTTGGACATTTGAACGATCTTAAATAATGAAGTCAAAAACAAATGTCGTAAATAGATAAACATTGCGTCTGTATGAAGCGCCCGTAAAATCTCAATTTCCTTGTCCACGGTAACTTGAATAACAGTCTAAAATTGGATTCAATTAGATATAATATAGGTTAAAATAGATATAACAATCCAAAAGAATTAGCTCATGGATTTATTCATCAGTTTTTCAGTAAGAGATATTGACAGAATCATATTCCATCCATGTGAAGCACCCACAAAATATCAGCTGTAAAGTTTGGACTGATTTTCTCTCTTCACTGGATCATTGAATACCATTTAAAGTTCGTTCAAAGACACATCGCAATGATTATGCATTTTATATGAATATATGGAGAAGTCATTCGTGTTTATATTGATTATAATATTTCAAAATATTATAAATAAATAAATAAACAATAGAAAGTACAATGAAACCTAAACTGGCATTCAGTATAATAATGATAAAAGAGATGAGTTCATTTTGTGTTTTTTTTTTGTTTTTTTTTTCAAAACATGCTTATCAAAATTAAATATGGGGTATGATAATTATTGCTTGATATGAAGCATAAAAATCAATGAATCGCCTATAAAACTAAGAGTAATTGTAGGTGATGCCCCTTCTCTGTATTCAAAACAGAGAGCTGTACGTGTTTGGAACATTAATATTACCGATAAATTCAGTGAATTTCATTTCAATATGTTACCCATTATCACGATAGACACGCCATAATCGTTCCTGCAGACTATGTTACAGTGTACGAAACAATATTACGTTTATGGTTGTGTAATCTGACAGGAAAGTTCACCAACATTTGTGCGAAATGTGCTCATGACAATTTTTGCGCTAAACCGGAAGTCAAAATAAGTAAAATAAGCGAGTTTTGAACAACCGGGCCCAGGATGATCACAGACACTGACAAGTGCTCAGTTTAGTGTATCATACACTACCTATCAGGGAAAACAAGACAAATAAGGTGACTTTGAAAAGAACAGCAACAAAACAATCTAAATGACAGCATTGGAATCCTCTTCTCTGTCTTCTTTGTTAAAGTTATGTAAAATTTGGGCATGGCCCATTCAGCTCCTGACAAACAAGGAGGGGACACCGAAAGGACAGAATTTGATTATATTGTTCCGCTTACTGCAAGCATGTCTACTTTGCTCCAGAAATGTCACCTTGACTTGCTTTGGGTGTGGAGATAAACATGTTCACTTGTCCTTTAACGTTTTCATGAAGGTTAAAAACAGAGACAGAACATGGTTTAACAAGGTAGGAAATGCATAAAGATCAATATTGGACATTATACCAAAATGATGCCTTCGATACTATACTTGCATAAAGTACCTCGATACTAATACTGAAACCATATCATGGCAAAAACCTAAAACCTCAGTAAAAGCAGTGGAATCATTGACAACGAAACATGAAACTGTATTAATTCAAAAATATTATTAAGCAGCTCATGATATTTGAAAAAAATTATCATCATCTTCCAGGTTCTGAAATATCCGGTATTACATCACCAAATGTGACGTAAAATGAGGTATTTGCCGATGTATTTCTCAGTTTCCATCGGTACAATATGCAATGCATGTTTTGAAGCGTTAATTTCTCGTAACTCGATGCAGAGAGGATTGAGTCATCACAGAAATGAAAAGTGTGTAGCATGCAGAGGTAAACAGCTACGAGATCGCTGATTGGTCAAAAGTCAGTCGGAGGGAGATTCATGCAGCTAGCAGACGTTAAAATGCGACACGCCAAGCTCAATAGCGGTTGAAAACTGGGCAAAAAGCCCCATGTGGCTTTGTTTTACATTCAAAGAGGTCGTCGTAGATGAGATACAGTATATTAATCCCTTTGTGGCCAGCACGCAAATGGAATTAAATATTGCCAAAATTACTCGCCGAAGTTTGTGGAGGGTGTTAAAGGCAGCGGGCCAAAAAAAAGATAATGTTGACAAGCACAATCATGTGGAGGCACAGAAGAAGGATTTGGATAAAAATCCTGCAACGTTATCCGAAATCTCAAAAAACTCTTATTGGACGGGCGTTGAGCCATGCCTCCTCGGTGAAGAGGATCGGGTAAGTAAATTCAATCGGTGGTGTGTTGTAAGGTACTAGATGATGTGAATAGCACAAGGCGGACGGATACATGACGCCATCAGCGCGCATAGAGTCGCGAAGATGGAGAGACAGCTGATCAACCTCGAGGTGTTATATTTATTTTCTTACTTAAGGGACTTGACCACAAAAAGGCCGGAGTCGTGTCGCCTGAATAGAAAGCCAAAGTATTAAATCTACATTTTTTTGTTTTGTTTTTTAAATCAGTGGTGATTTCAAACAACACAGGGTCCTAGATTGCTGTTGCACTTACAGTAATTAATCAAATGTAATTGATTCAAGTTCATTCATTTGAACTGTAAACATGTTAACCCATCAATTAATTTTAATCTATAAAGAAATCCAACACATTTGAATTTAGTGAAACCATGAATGCTAATGGTGGCTTCCATCCAGAGGTGGTACCTCATCTGGTGCGCTCAGCTGTATATCAGCCTTTGCAGACTTAATTAGTAGTATGTTTCGGCTTCCCCTAATGGTTAGTCGTGGAAGCAAAATGTTTCCAGATCTCGCTCCGTGCCTTTTTTTGTCAGCGAGCTGTGGACAAGCGCGAAAGCTTGTGGCCATTTCTCTCTCACTCCAACTCCAAAAACATCCTAGGGAATGGCGCTTGTGGCTACAGACGCACAGATTGTTACCTGAAGACAACACTGTGACAGGCGAGAGGCGGGATACACCCTGAACTGGTCGCCAGACAATCACAGGGCAAATATAAACAAACAACCATTCGCACTCACATTCACACCTACGGGCATGTTTTTGGGATGTGGGAGGAAAGCGGAGTGCCCGGAGAAAACCCACGCAGGCACGGGGAGAACATGCAAATTCCACACAGGCGGGGCCGGGATTTGAATCCCGATCCCCAGAACTGTGAGGCAGCCGTGCTAACCAGTCGCCCACCATGCCGCCTATCAAAAACATAAGGCATTAATTTTAAAAAAGGCACAAAGACTTCACGCTGCCCCCTGCTCCTGCTGGGGACTCCCTTTTTCTGTTGGGGGACTTCAACGCTCACATGGGCAATGACAGTAACACCTAGGAGCTGATTGGAAAGAACGCCCACCCCCACCCACCCAATCAGCACCCTAGCAGTTTTCTATTATTGGACTTGTGTGCTCGTCATAGACTGTCCATTATGAACACCATGTTGACACATAAAGGTGTCCACATGTGCACTTGGCACCAGGACGCCCTAGGCCACAGTTCAATGATTAACTTTGTGGTCATGTCATCAGACTTGCGTCCACATGTCTTGGACACTCAGATCCAGAGAGGGTCAGAGCTGTCAACCAATCACCACCTGGTGGTGAGTTGGCTCCGATGGCAGGGTAAGATGCCGGTCCGACCTGACAAACCCAAACGTATTGTGAGGGTCTGCTGGGAACGTCTGGCAGAGTCCTCTGTCAAAAGGAGTTTCTACTCCTACCTCCGGCAGAACTTCGCCCACGTCCCAGGGGGAGCAGGGAACAGTGAGTCTCCATTGTTGAGGCGACCAACTGGAGCTGTGGCCGTAAGATCGTTGGTGCCTGTTGTGGCGGCAATCCCCAAACCCGTTGGTGGACACCAGCGGTGATGGATGCCGTCAAGCCGAAGAAGGAGTCCTGTCAAGCCTTTTTGGCCTGTGGGACTCCGGAGGCAGCTGATGGGTACCGGCTGGCCAAGCGGAACGTGGCTTTGGGGGTCTCTGAGGCAAAAACCTGGGCGTGGGAGGAGTTTGGTTAGGCTATGGAAAACGACTTCCGGACAGCTTAAGAGGAAATTGCGGTCCACATCAGCCATCTCGGGAAGGGGAAGCAGTGCACCATCAACACTGTGTATCGTGGGGATGGGGCACTGCTGACCTCAACTCGGGACGTTGTGAGCCTGAGGGCCGAATACTTAGAAGACCTCCTCAATTCTACTGACACACCTTCCCAGGAGGAAGCAGAGTCTGGGAGTTCTGAGGTGGGTTCTCCTATCTCTGAGGTTGAAGTCACCGAGGTGGTTAAAAAGCTCCTCAGTGGCAGGGCCCCAGGGATGGATGAGATACTCCCGGACTTCCTAAAGGCTCTGGATGTGCAGGGAAGTTCCTCAAACCAGGTTTTCCATGTGTTTTCTGGAAGGCGTTCAACCGTGTCCCTCCGGGAGTCCTGTGGGGGGTGCTACGGGAGTATGGGCTACTGGACCCTCTGATACGGACTGTTCGGTTCCTGTACGGCCAGTGTCAGAGTGCGGTCCGCATTGCAAGTCAAATACGTTTCTCGAGAGTGTTGGACTGTCCTTAGTCACTGATTCTGTTCATTAACTTGATCAGTGCAGCATCTGCAGTGATGCAGACTTTGTATCCATCTGTCAATAATTAGTTTTTCCTCTGGTTACTAGTGATTAAATAATAATTATTATTATAACTACTAGTGAATAAATTGAATGAATTGGCTCTTGATCTTCAAGACTACACACCCTGATCGCGTCATCTAATCCTCCGCCTATACACATAATATAGTACCATTATACAACACACCACCGATTTAATTTACTTACCCGATAAAAGCACTTGAAAAAAACAAGGGTAAATTTGACGAGAAGTGTACTTTTTATGGTTAGGACACTAGCCAACTCATTAGCAAATTCCTAAGTTACGTTATTATCATTAAAATTATTAGTTTTCTATGAATGATTGTGTATCAATACATTGTGCATCTTGGGTAAAAGTTGTGTTTGATGTTTTTTTTTCAACTGCTGATCCTACATTATTTGTGCGTGGTCTGAGGCAGTGACGTGCGGTCAGGGTAGGCAAATGGGCCAGAGCCTCACTGCCCCTTGGTGGTATTTCCTTTCTACTACATGTGAAGCATAAATAAAACCTTATGATTACATTAAATTGTTCCATTTTAGTTTTATGGTCCGTGCTTTACATCGATTTTCTTTTTCAATCCAATAATTTCAATGATTTCATCATTAAAATAGCTGAATTTTCATATTTCCTGTTCAAATGCATAGGATGTGCAGCTCAGAGTCACGTTGAGTCACCGCTCCCATGATGCTTCAAGAGACCACGCACACATCCATTCATCAGGCAGGCTGCGATTGGTCCGTGGCTTCACACAAGAGACATTGGTATTTCCTCATTTCATCGCCAACAATATATGTTTTGTCACATGTACTGCACTTACTGACGTGTAACAGACTGTAATATATTTAATGAAAGTGTGCGACATTTAGTCTTTTTTATCGACCAGAAAAGCCACTAAAGGTGCACGGTGGAGTCTGGTATGTACGGTGCCACAACCAGCATGTGGCAGTGTTGAGTTGAGCTTCATCGAGCTCCAGACGTCACGTGACTTAGTCTGTATCTCATCAATCATGAACTTCACCGCACGTCACTGGTCTGAGGGTGTTCGAAATTTGTTTGCAGAGTACAAACAAAATCAAGTATGAACATACTGATAAATCACAGGTTTTTGCGTCAAACCTGCGTACAATTAGTGAATGAGGCCCATTGTGCTGACATGCTGACCTCTCCTATGTTTGGGCTCATAATATCATGAAGTTGATGCCGCCCTCTATTCTCTAGCATGCTCATCATGTAACCATATTAACACTCGCTCACATATGTTGCAGTTACAAAAATCTGATTTTATCATATCAGTATATCACAAATGCAAGTAACCGTAGGGCTCTAGTGCTAATTTCAGACGGTTTGTGTATTTAAAATGTGGCACAAAAAGACATACAAACAATAAAGAGAGAAAATGATCATCATCTCATTATTGACATTCCAACATTATTTTTATTATTATTAAAATTATGTATTCATCGGACAGTCTCCTGAGGGTACCATTTTGTAAACATCCAACGCAGGCCACTACAATCATACTCAAAATCCTATAATTATACGAGTCTTCTGCCATTAATTAGCTGAGGGAATTTCCACAGTTTTTTATGTGGCTGTTACCAAGTGCACGTTTTACAGCTCTGTGCGCTCTCCTAGAACGGAAAAATATGTTTTTATTACTTTGAGGACAAAATACTTTATAAAACATGCATTCATCCATCAATCCATCCATTTTCTATACCACTTGTCCTCATTTATGCGAGGGGATTGGTACACCATGAACTGGTTGCCATCCATCGCCAGCCAATCGCATGGCACATGAAGACAAACATTCAAAACTCCCACCCATTCCCACCTATGGACACATTAGAGTCTTCAGTTAACCTAACATGCATGTCTTTGGAATATTGGAGCAAGCTGGCCTACCCAGAGAAAACCCACTCAAGCACAGGGAGAATATGCAAACTCCACACGGGAAGGCCGCATCAGAGATTCCAACCCTGAACCTCAGAAATGTGAGGCAGACAAACATTATTAAACATTATTTCATCTTGCTGCCCATATGCAACCATCATGACTTAAATGAAGTGAGCCAAGAGCAGCACACTGCTTGCTTGCATTGATTGTGTCCACAGGCTGAAAAGCAGTTTGCATGTATCTACGAAGAAGGTTGCAGTAACATTCCAAAGGTCAGTGGCACAATCCCACGAAGTGGAGGGTGATGTGTTAACGGTGGACTAATTAAGTGTTGAGTCAGCTATTCTAATTCTGGGACTCAGCTGGAGAAGCATTTGCACTATGGTCCATGCACAACACTAATGTAGCAGAAAAAGAAAAAAACTGCCATGCTTTATTTTACTGTACCTTATATATTTAACACTCAGACTAGCATGCACGGTTTTTCATTACCTGTATATTGTTAAGAAATGTCCTTTATATCAGGAGTAGCGGCAGTTGAACAGTCACTGACAAGCCTCATTGAACAGCCACTAATAACAAGGACAATAACAATAATAATAATAATACAGCGCCTATCAAGTGACGAAAGGTGCTTAAAAATAACTCAGGAGTAATTAAAATGTTGAGTATGTGAGGAATTTTGTTTACAGGAGTAGCTAGCGTTGGCAACCAGCTGGTAGCTTGCCGGCTGAACACGCAAACAACAGCGTGTTGAAGCATTCAGTAGAGGTCTGACAGGCAGGTGATGCCAGAAAAAGTAGGGTGGTAAATTTCCCAATGGAGAGAGAGGTCTGGATTGGGTTTGGCAATGGTGGAAGTTAACAGCTGATCAGATGGTAACTACTAGCTATTCTACGTAAGGTAGAGGAAGTGCCGTTGTAAAGAGAGTCATTTACGATATACTGTATGTACTTTAAAAATTTGAGTCAATAGTTGACCACAACTGTGTACTGTAGACTGTGCACCAAAAATATCAGCTAAACCAAATTTCCGGCGGGATGAGCGTTTAAAATACAGTAGCCCATGTACTGGATCTAGTTTGATGTTGACATCATATGGACCCATTAAAGCAGGTCTGTTTAGTTGTTTTTTTTTTTTTTTTGTGGCTGGATTAGTAATGTGTATTAATGGTGTTGCACCCTTTTAACTTTTTTACCAGACAGCAGGACATCAACCTGTTGAATGTCTGCACCTGTGATTGCTTCTTTCTGACCATTTTTTTATGATGATGTTGAAAGATAAGACAAGTGGGAAACTTTTAAAGTTTTCTTTTTTAATTAAATCAACTGTACAGAGTTTTTGCGTAAATGAGTGAAGACAATCTTTCAAGGAGATTTGAATTGGACTTGATGTAATATATAACCAACATCAGCACCACGCTTGAATAATTGGTGATCAGTTCAGAAGGGTATTGTACCAGGATGTACATTAGCAGGGATTGGCTGCACAAGATTTGTGCTTAAAAGCTGTTAAGTCACCTGACAGTTCCGTAACTTTTCAAACCAGTGTGCAAATTCACCACCATAACCTATTGGGGTTTGGGTGATGCAGAAACTGCGAACACAGACATGTAATACTATTATTTATAACAGCTGGCTGGATACTCAACCCACAATAGAAGAATGAGAAGACTAGTCAACCACCAGAAGCACCATTTACCTCAAACCACAACGACCCCCAACAGGTCCACTCCATTCTGCCTGCCTGGGAATAAAGACTACTGGCTTGCATACAGTGTAATCAAAACATTTGGTTTTCTGAGAGTGCCAAGAGGAGAGGAGCCTGACAGAAAAGTTGGACACAATAGAAGAATTACACAAGTAGGGCTACCACAGAAGAACAGAGGGTCAGGAGTTTATGCAACAAAGATCAGCTAGAAGAGAAAACAATCAGAATCAGAATCATCTTTATTTGCCAAGTATATCAAAAACACACGAGGAATTTGTCTCCGGTAGTTGGAGCCGCAATTGACAGAGAATACTTTTGAGACATAAAAACATAAAATCACAGTCACTGACCAATAAAAGGTTACCAGTAATGTGGTATTTGCCAATACATTTTTTTTTTTTTTACAATTGTGCAAATCAGAGCGGGGACAGGGCCCTGTATAATCACGCTAGAAACCAGCTGATTAAAGAAATTAACATTGCAAAGAGAAACTATGCAGCAAAGTTGGAAAAACAGTTTAGCGCTAACGACTCTAAATCAGTCTGGCATGCATTCCAATCGCTGACTAATTACAAGCGACGATCCCCCCCAAGCTGAGAACAATAGCACACCAGCCAATGACTTGAATACCTTCTACTGCAGATTTGAAGGACACTTTCACACCCCACACCCACCCAGCCACACCACCGACCACTATCACTCCACCGACTTCTGCGTTAACCATCCGCAAACAGGATGTGAGACGCATCTTCAAACAACAAAATATGAACAAAGCGGCAGGCCCAGACCATGTGTCCCCATTCTGCCTCAAAGTCTGCGCGGACCAGCTCGCTCCAGTCTTCACTCAGATCTTCAATAGATCTCTGGAACTGTGCGAAGTACCATCCTGTTTCAAACGCTCCACCATCATTCCAGTCCCCAAGAAACCTACAATCTCGGATCTAAATGACTACAGGCCTGTCGCCTTGACATCTGTGGTCATGAAGTCCTTTCAACGTCTCGTGCTGGACCACCTGCAGCTTGCCTACCGAGCGAACAGGTTTGCGGATGATGCAGTCAACATAGGACTGCACTTCATCCTAGAACACCTCGACAGTGCAGGGACATATGCGAGGATCCTGTTGGTGGACTTCAGCTCAGCGTTCAACACCATCTTGCCAGTGGATTTACAGCTTTCTGACGGGCAGGACACAGCAGGTGAAGGCCACCTCATCCACACACCCTCTTGCAATCAACTTCTTAAGCACCTAACCTACAATTCCATTAAAACATGCTGGCAATTGTTTGACTTGAGTTTGTTGTGACATTTCTGTGGGGCCAATTATACATTACCCGTGCACCCACTGTAGTAGTCTCGCCACGCTGCACTATTTGCACATCTGTTGTTGACCAACACTGGCCACTCATGCCAGAGTAGCATCTGCTCCATTTGCACACTGATTGAGGAGTATCTGCAACATTTGCACAATCAACATTGTCCCAGATTATTGTACTACTCGCTTGAAGTCTTGGCGCCCTTTGCACAATGGTCATTGCATCGAACTATTGCAATATTAGTCTTTTGAACTGCTCTAAGTGCTAGAGGACTCTGCATCTTTTTGCACAATTGTCAAAAAAAAATCATAATGTACCGGCATTACCAGATAACTAGCAACCCTTTATTGCTCAGTGACTGTTTTTTGTCAATGACTTTATGTCTCAAAAGTGTTCTCTGTCATTTGACTGTCTGTTGTCTTACTAGAGCGGCTCCAACTACCGGAGACAAATTCCTTGTGTGTTTTTTGGACATACTTGGCAAATAAAGATGATTCTGATTCTGATTCTGAAGCTGTGCCACATGAATAGCATCCTCTTCTTTAAGAACACTCATTCTGGAAAAGAATTGACTAAAATCATTGTTTGACTTCATTTTTCACTATTACCAACTTCAAAAGCTAATCCCAAATGCATCCTCCAGTAAAATATTAAGTACAATCATTTTCTGTTTTTATCGTCCATTTCTGAATTTGAAGTTCATTCTGTGTTGTGACATAATCCCTAACATCGCTCTGTCGCTTAATACATTTAACATTAACATCCTTAAACTAATTTATCGTGTATAATGCGCACCCCCACCCGAAAAATCAATGGTGTGCATTATACATGGGTATAGGGGGAAATGAAAAAAACCTTCCCATTTTATAAATGTATGCCGCTATCTAGAGGTTATGAAAAAGCGGTACATGTTCATTTTAATATGCCACTGCCACCTAGAGATTATGAGAAAGGTGTACACTTTCATTCTAATATGCCAGCTCCACCTAGAAGCTATGAAAAAGGTGTAGCCTACACTTTCATTCCAATATGACAGGAGAATGTATGACTGCATAGTATGTACAGTTGTGCTCATAAGTTTACATACCCTGGCGGAATTTGTGAAATATTGTTTTTTGTAAATATGACTGATGACTAATTTCTTTATGGTTATGTTTTGTTTAATGATAATGCTTTCCTGAAATGCTTGCCAGTTTAATTTGAATCCCATTAAAATAAAACTAAATGTGTTTCGACTGGCCCTTCATGTTTTCTTTAAAGAATTGTACTCATCTCACAAATTCTGCCCGGGTAATCAAACATATGAGCACTGTTTTCTCATTTACCAAATAAAAGTAGGGCTGTGAATTTCAAAATAAAAAAAATAATAAGTAAATAAAAAGAAAGTATTACATGTTCAAATAAAGTGCTTAACTTCTGAATACTTATTTGAAAAAACTAACAAAATACAGATAATACTTCATGTTTTGATCATATGGGTAGAAGCAAAATCATACATTGTAAAAATGCATTATACATGGGAAGAAGAGTTTTCTAGAATTTTGAGGTCAACTTTGGGGGTGCGTATTATACATACATACAATAGAGGATGTCCGCTTCAGAGGTAGGTAGAGTAGCATTGTACGCAAGTAAGAGTAGTGTTACTTGACAATAATGTGACCCAATTAAAGTAAAAAGTAGTCCTCTAAAAAATTACTTGAGTAAGAGTAAAAAGTACACAATGAAATAATTATTCAAAAATAGTAAATTCAGATTTTTTTTAACCACAGCATGAACATCAATAAAAAAAGAATTACAAAATAAAATGTGAATGTGCAAATTCTGATATTGCTGTGTGTGCGCGTGTGTGTGTGTGTGTGTGTGTGTGTGTGTATGCGCAGTCAAAAATACAACAAAACGTCTGCAATTTACTGCACGGTGTTTTCTCAAGTTAGAAGTGAGCTGCAATATCCACGTTTGGGCAGACAGTGCCAGACAAATAAACAAAAACAACAGCTTTCATGTATTGTAGTGTCTAAATGTACAACGCCAATTCCAATGACGTGTTAAACAAATAAAAACTGAATATAGTGATTTGCAAATCATGTTCAACCTGTATTTAATTGAATACACTACAAAGACAAGATATTTAATCTTCAAACTGTTCAACTTCATTTGTAGCAGTACCAAACCAGACTGTGATGGATGAACACAGGACTGATTTGATGAGTAATGTGTAGAACTGCTTCAGCAGCTCCTGTGGCAGGCCGTGCTTCCTCAGAAGTCACAGTAAGTACATCCTCTGTTGGGCCTTTTTGAGGAAGGAGTTGATGTTGGTCACCCACTCTAGGTCCTGAAAGACTGTAATTACAAGGAACGTGAAGGTCTTGACGGTTGACACAGGGCAGTTGGACAATGTGAGGGGAAGCTGTGGCAAAGGATACTTCCTGAAATCCACAATCATCTCTACAGTCTTGGGCGTGTTTAGCTCCAGGCTGTGTCGGCCGCACCAAAGCTCCAGTCGCTCCACTTCCTGTCAATACGCAGACTCGTCACAGTCTTTGATGTGGCCGATGACAGTGGTGTCATCTGCAAACTTCAGGAGTTTGACAGCCGGGTGCGTTGAGGTGCAGTCGTTCGTGCAGAGAGAGAAGAGCAGCGGAGAGAGGACACATCCTTGGGGTGCCCCGGTGCTGGTGGTGCGTGTCCCCTAGCCTCACCGGCTGTGTCCTGCCCGTCAGGAAGCTGCCACTGGGAGATCGCAGGCGAGACGCTGAGCTGGAGAACCTTGGAGGAAAGGAGCTCGGGATGGTGTTGAAGGCAGAGCTGAAGTCCACAAACAGGATCCTCGCCTAGGTCCCCGCACCGTTGAGGTGTTGTAGGATGAAGTGCAGTCCCATGTTAACTGTGTCATCCGCAGACCTGTTTGCTCAGTAGGTAAACTGCAGAGGGTCCACCAGGAGACCTGTGACGCTCTTGAGGTGGTCCAGCACGAGGCGTTCAAAGGACTTCATGACCACAGATGTCAGGGTGACAGGCCTGTAGTCATTCAAACCCGAGATTGCAGGTTTCTTGGGGACTGGGATGATGGTGGAGCTTTGAAACAGGATGGTGCCTCACACAGTTCCATAGATCTATTGAAGATCTGTGTGAAGATTGGAGCGAGCTGGTCCGTGCAGACTTTGAGGCAGGGTGGAGACGCAAGGTCTGGACCTGCCGCTTTGTTGATCTTTTGTTGTTTGAAGATACGTCTCACATTCTGTTCGTGGATGGTCAACGCAGGAGGGTGAGTCAGACGTGTGATGGTGGTCGGTGGTGCGGCTGGGTGGGTGGGTGTGGGGTCTGAAAGTGTCCTTTTCAAATTTGCAGTAGAAGGTGTTCAAGTCGTCAGCTAGTCCTTTATTGTCAGCTGGTTTCTAGCGCAATTACATAGGGTTCTATCCCCACTTCGATAGGCGTCCTCGTCAGCCTGGGGAAGTGGCTTAAGTTTGGCAGTGAACCACGGCTTGTTGTTATTCAACGTGCAATATGACTTTGTTGGTACACACACATCTTCAAAGAAACGGATATAGGATGTAACAGTGTCCGTATATTCATCCAGGCTGCCAATTGAAGTTTCAAAGACACTCCAGTCTGTGCAGTCCAAACAGCTTCGAAGTTCTATCTTTGCTTGATTAGTCCATTTCTTCACTGTTTTCACCATAGGCTTCACACATTTAAGATTTTGCCTGTAGCAGCTTGATCTGCACTCCTGCTCGGTTCCCCCTGTGTCGTCTACACCTCCATACGCCATACACCGCGGCCGCCGCGCCGCTGAGTAACTCAGAGGAAAAAATTGAGCAGATTTTTGAAAGTTGGTGAAACAAAGCTCGGGGTAGACTCCCCAATGTTTAGCAAGTCTTCCGTTGTAAGAAGTGAGTCCCGTAATGTCTCCAAAGACGAACGAAAAACACAAAAACATAGAAATACTTGAGAGCACGTAACCGAGGCGACCACACAGTTAGGCGCCATCTTGGCAAAGACAAACAGTGAAAGTACAAGAGATGAGGGTTTGGGAAGGGAAATATGAAAAGAGAAAAGTCTCGGTAGGGAGGCGTCTGTTTGTGTGGCTTGGGCTACTGGTTTAACATGGGGAGGAGTAATTGGGACCAGCCGCTTACGCTTTAAATAACTGGTGGGTTGTGGTGTGTGGCAAGGAGGGAAGTGAAGCAGAGCCCGATATAAAGATATATGTATATATTATATTTATATGCTAGATTTGTATCTTTATATACGGCTCTGAAGTGGACTTGAAACTGCAGGTGGAGTAAATTCAAATTGATGAGTTATTGCGTCCATCTTATGAATTGAGGGAAACGATACAAAATGGCTGCAAGATCACCCCCCTTAATCTTGCTATTTATGTTTGGACACAGAATCAACACAAAATTGTTTTTGTTTTCTTACCTGTGGGATCAAACAGCTAGTTTCCTTTATTTCTTTCCATGGTTCACTTGAGTTCCAAAACCTAGAGGAAAACATGACTTCAGTTATATACTGTAACTGAGAGAATGACTGAAAGACGACAATCAAAACAAGATATGAAAGACGTGGACGGATGACAAAGTCAAGTTACGTTATACTAGTCCAAGTATAAAAAGGTATCACAAAATGTCTGGGAGTTATGCAAATTAAAAATAGATTCAGTATGTTTGGAATAAGGCCAACACATCAACACATTATCCATAATCAATCATTGTTTAAACTGTATATGGCCGACTGGTTAGCACATCTGCCTCACAGTTCTGAGGACCGGCGTTCAAATCCCGGCCCTGCCTGTGTGGAGTTTGCATGTTCTCCCCGTGCCTGCGTGGGTTTTCTACGGGTACTCCGGTTTCCTCCAACATCCCAAAAACATGCGCGGTAGGTTGATTGAAGACTCTAAATTGCCCGTAGGTGTGAATGTGTGCGCGAATGGTTGTTTGTTTATATGTGCTCTGCGATTGGCTGGCGACCAGTTCAGGGTGTACCGCGCCTCTCGCCCCAAGATGGCTGGGATAGGCTCAAGCACGCCTGTGACCCTTGTGAGGATAAAGCGGTACGGAAAATGGATGGATGGTAGCAGGAGTTCGGACTGAACTGTTTGACATGAAAAGATGAATGAGAGATCAACATTTCATGTCTTATATTTCTAGGTATTTATACAACTAAGAAGACAGCACAATTTGTTTGAATCCGCCCATTTTTCATCTGAGTAAAAAAATTAGAACCCGTGACAAGAGACGGGGACTCGAGTCATTGTGACTTGAGACTCGAGCTGACTGGGAGTCACTGTATTGACTTGTGACTTGACAAAAACAAAGAGACTTGATTGTGACTTGGGTATTAATGATTTGGGACTTGACTTGAGACGTGATGATGAGAAAGACTTGACTGTTGTTCAATTAATGTTTGGTTTAAAGACGAAATATAAAATGAACAAAAATCTAACATGACATATCGGCATGCGAGCACACACTGGGAATAGCACTTTCATGACTGACTGTTGATCAGTCATAACCCTCGCTGAAGAGAAGCCCATTCTCACTGTATCATCATTGTGGGAGTGATACTGGTCCCCCAAGTCACAACCTTTGGATATAAAAACCACAAATGACACAAACCAATGAAGTGCAGAATGCTTTTTTTTTTTTTTTTTTTTTCCCCCCCCAGCAAAGGTAACAGACAGTAAAAGGGAATGGTACGTACTTGCTGGTCATGGCAGAAGAGCCCGGCCGCTCTTCTCCCATTCACCACATCCATCTGAACAACAGATTCTCCCCTCTGGCCCAAGACGAAAAAAACAACTTCAAAGGCACTATTCCAAATTATTACGCACAACAGCGTTTCAAGACATTTGAGAGGTTTTAAAGAAATGAAAAAAGTAATTTATGGAATTTGGAGCATTTTTTTTTTTTTTACAAGTTACATTTTGACATAGGACCCCTTATTTGAGAGCAGCTTCACAATTGTTAAATCGATTTAAACTTGTGAGTTTTTTCACATGTACATCAGTATTCACAGTCTTTGCCACGAAGCTCAAAATTGAGCTCAGGCGCATCATGTTTCCACTGATCATCTTTGAGAGGGTGCTACAGCTTAATTTGTTTCTAAACCCAAGTGTGTCTTGTACCTAAATATACAATGTGTGTAATTGTAGTTGTTTTGTATTTAGTTATACAGTAAACTCCAACTGCAGTGCCAATAAACAGCTTTGAGCACACTCAGGAAGGGCAGCAAGCAACAACAGCGGTCAGGGTGCTTTTGCAACACAGGAACTTGCATACACACGCCACTGTTCGGCACGTTAATCGTTTCGCTTTGATTATAATGTTTTTAGTCAAAATCACGATTCAATTTTGATTCTTCGACCAGCCCTAGTTTCTTTGTGAGAGTGCATTGTCATCCTTGAAGATGATTTTGTTCATGGAAGCACGGTTCTTCTTTTGGTACCAAGGAAGGTGTCAGTCAGAAACTCCATGTACTTTTCAGGTCATTTTCACACCTTCAGGGACCTTAAAGGTGCTGACAAGCTCTCTCTCTTCTGCATGTTTCTGCCCAAATACAATATGTACAATATGAGTTTTAGAAGGCGGCACGGTGGCCGACTGGTTAGAGCGTCAGCCTCACAGTTCTGAGGTGCGGGGTTCAATCCCCGTCCCCGCCTGTGTGGAGTTTGCATGTTCTCCCCGTGCCTGCGTGGGTTTTCTCCGGGCACTCCGGTTTCCTCCCACATCCCAAAAACATGCATTAATCGGAAACTCTAAATTGCCCATAGGCATGACTGTGAGTGCAAATGGTTGTTTGTTTCTATGTGCCCTGCGATTGGCTGGCAACCAGTTCAGGCTGTACCCCGCCTCCTGCCCGATGACAGCTGGGATAGGCTCCAGCACGCCCGCGACCCTAGTGAGGAGAAGCGGCTCAGAAAATGGATGGATGGATGGATGAGTTTTAGAAGAGTTTCTACTTGAATTTCTTTGCAGGGTGTCAAAAAAGCCTCCCAAGTGCTGCCGTTTGGATGTCAACTGCCTCCCAAAGTCAACAGTCTTTTGCTTGAGGATGGTAAATGGTCCGTTCACTTGTATAGCGCTTTTCTACCTAAGATACTCAAAGCGCTTTAACACTGTCTCCTCATTCACCTACTGATGACGCAGCATCAGGAGCAACTGGGGGTTCAGTATCTTGCTCAAGGACACTTGGAGATGGTTACAACCTCTGGGTTAAGAGATGAACACTGTACCACCTCCGCAATGCCGCCCCCATGCCATGCTCTGACGGTTCTTAATCGGGTTGGAGGTCAGGGGAGGATGAGTGCAACATGACTTTCTCTCCTTTTATGCCCAGAATAGCAAATGATTCAGAGTTATATTTTGCAGCATGAGATTGTCCAGATGCTCTAGGGAAGCCTAGATGGTCCCGATGGATGGAGTAGTGGATGCTTGGTGGAGGGCCACCATGTCCCAACAAGGGACAGTGTTCCCCAACCTTCTTTGCACCGAGGACCGGTTCGGAGTCGGCATTTTTCTCACGGACCAGCTGTGGTGGCTGCTTCCTCCTTTGCCGTTCGTGGCGTGTCCACTGTGGGCGCGATGCAGGAGTCGGGGTCGGAGTTGCTATAGGCAGCCAGACCAGACTGCAGTTCCGTAGCTCCACAATGAGAGTAGACTTTTAAAGGTAGTTCTGCCTGTGTCGAGCAGAAACCTACGACTGTATCTGTATCTGATTGGGCAGGATACGCGCAACACAACCAGGGTCAATCAATTTGTTTTTCCAATACTTTCCCAGTGTGTTGCCTTGTGGTGTTAATTTCAGCCCACCAAACATTATTCGTTTAACAACCAATGTGTGTTCACAGTAACTGAATTAATTGTTCTACTTAAATAGAGAGGATCATACTATCCAGGACACATCATTTGGTTGGAATGTTCGATTTAATGTCAAATCAGGATAACCTGAATCATGGTCCTTTTAAGATGATGACTTCCTCCTTTAGCTGATCACACCTGTAATCCACTTTACAAGGAACTAATTGCTTCGCAGCTGCCTTGCTCGCTGCAAATTAATGCAGCTCAACAGGACTATGCGTTTGCCCATAAGAAGCACATACTTTTACATTTGAACAAATGTTTTTAAAACAAAAGCTGTAAATTATGTGACCGACAAAAATGATGCCAATGTCGTTTGATTGCCTCGTCTATAAGTCATGAAGTAATTGTGCAAAACCAATACAACCCTTGGCCCAAAAGCGAGACTGGATTGTATATGTATTGAAGCTGCAACACAAAGTATTTCAATTATGTTTACTAGAGTGTTGTTTGTGATAACGTAAAAATTATTCCATGTTATCTTTTCATAGAGAACTGAAGGATACTTTTGATCAACACTTAAATGAAAATTCTTTTACCCCAGTCAATTGCTAGTTAGCCAAAAAGCTAAATAACTACAATATATGTCAGCCATCTGTCTCTGCTATAGGTTTTGATTTGAATTTGGACTTAATTTGATCATTTTACCATTAAAATGTAACATGCTTGGTTCTTCAAACTGCGGAGCCATTTGAAAGTGGTCATCGATGATGATCTTCCCGAAGACACTAGGAAAACCGAAAAGATTGTGGAGGGTGAGAATAATCAAAGGGTGCCGCCTTCAGGCTCAGGCTCGACCAGAATGTGTCTCAGTAGTTGAACAGGTGATCTCATTTAAAGGGGCATGTCCATTAGGGCAGTACGTGCCACGAAAGTCGAAAAAATTGTGCGTGAGTAAAACTCAAAGTTGGGAGGAGTTGACTTGCCAAGACAGGATGACAAGCTATCGCCAAATGAGTTTGCCAACAAAGAAGTGGACCATTTGCATGCTGATGCAAAAGATCTTGACAGCTGGCTCCTGTACCGCAGCGATAACCAGGTAATTGGTACCCCAAGGAAAGCGAGCATGAAGTTTCTGGAGTTTCGGAGGGTTGTGGCTCAGGTAACAAGCGTGATGTCATTCATAAAGATGCTCATGTTGCAGATGCAGAGAATGACAATGGACACCTTCCACCACCAGTCAAAACATCTCGGGTCACTCCAGTCCCCCACGTCTGAGTCCGTCCGCTTCAGTGCTTCCCATCTCCTGGAGATGGTTGCCTTAAAAATCCTATGCCTTGCAGAGAACAAGGCTGCTCTGGGAAGTCTCTTGTGTGATGCATGACATGTAATAATGTGTACCTCTGCCTGCAAAGTGAACGGAACTGCTTCATCTGGATTTTAATCAATTGACCAAGAAACATTTTCCTTTTGTCTCATTGTATTTTAGCATGCAGTAGTAGTTTGACAGTTCATCAAGAAGTTTCATTCCTTACATTTGTCTCTAGCAATGAGGTGCTTTAAGTGCATTTGCATCTGCATTTTGATTACATTTCGGATGTTGAGAAATATCTACAAAAATAAGAGAAAATACAGTTCTTGTGAATGAGTGTTAGTAAGAGAGAAATAATACAAAAATCTGTAATTTCTATAACATCGAGGTCCAGTCTTTGATTTATTCATTTTGCAATTTTCTCCACAACAAATGAGGCTCTCACTGTTTTTTTAAAAACTGTTTCATTTAACACTAAATAATGAATGTACTTATATACTCGTATTGCCCTTTAATACTGTAACGAAATGTTATATGTGTTAATTGTTGTGTGTTGCTGTTGGGGGGAGGGGGGGTTGTGTGAGCAAGTTATGTTGTGCTTAGCGCTGTTAAGTCCGAGGGGCTTTGAATGCATCGCTCTGCAAAACGGGATAAATGGGAGAAAAAGAGAGCCTGATTTCAAACTACTGAACATAGTTCACATTGTTCCTCTTCTTTTATTTGATTGTTGATATTCATTTCATTCTCATTTCATTTCAATTGAAGGTGAATGTCCCGCCCCCCACCCCATTTTTCTTTCCAAAACGGATTTTTGGCACCCCGTTGAGGCCGCGGCGCCCTTAGCATTTGCTAACCCCAACCTATTGACGGGCCGGCCCTGCCTACGCCGCACACACACACACACACACACACAAGAGCAGTTTGACAAAGAATAAGAAGGTCGAATTGAATGGGGTAGGTTATTCCAGTCTGAGGCTGGACTTGAACCCGGGTCCTCAGAGCTGTGAGGCAGATGTGCAATCCAGTCGTCCACCTCGCACATCACAAAAACATGCATGGTGGGTTAATTGGTGCGCTGCGATTGGCTGACACATGACATGATTCACGACACATGACATCCTAATGCTGCAGAGAAAAAAAATGTGCATAATATATTTGGAACGCAGTATAATTATTTGACTTTACACCGATTTTATCGGGCTGATCGGTATCGGCTGGTATTTAGCATTTTATGCTGATCGGCTTTAATGTCATAATTTGCCGATCCGATCAATGACTCCGCAAAAGACATTTACTCTGCGTCGCCGAGTGCACAGTATATTTGAATCCAAAAGCAGGCAACAAAAACGTTATGTAGCGTAGCAAGCTAGCGGTAGCACGAACGGTTGGATGTAAACATGCCGCCGTTCTGTCGAATCATGCTCTAAAGTTTTGGTGTGGGTGAAGTCATTTAATTAAAAATAAAGTGATTTAATTACAGTAAGTTAGCACCCATTATTTATGTCATGTTGTAATGTTGGTTTGACCTGACTGATTAGAATACACGATCTGACGAGAGCAGTGATTTCCAACCTTTATGGAGCCAAGGAACATTTTTTACAATTGAAAAATCTCACCGCACACCAACAAACAAAAATGTCACAAAAAGTGGACACATTAATTACTGTATGTACTTCCTGCCATCTAATTGAAGACCATTCATTTGTTCTGTCTGCCACTATGCCTCGCTGGCATAAATAGAGGAACAAAGATACATTATTTATTGTAAATAGATTTTTTTTTGAGCAATTAAGTACACAAGTATATACAGTAAATGAACAGGTCATTTAAATAGACACATTGCTCCATCTTGTGATCGGTTATCCTTTTTTTAAATTCACTGATCGGCCCCAAAAATCCTGATCATGTAAAGCCTAATAATTATAGTTCCCTTTATTTTTGTAAATGTAAAATATACCTTCCTTTTTTAAAAAACAATCGTTTTCATTTCATAAACAATTCATTTTTATAATTTCGTTCATTTTAGTTAACAATAATAAGCTCGCTAGGTAAAGAAATTGCATCACAATATCTACTTTTTAGATTTTTTCAACAAACTTTCATTTGTGGTGCATCAATCACCTTTGGTAGCCATATTTCTTTGATATTTGTCCTCATCTGTGGTATTCTTTGTTCAGTCATGACAAATTGACTCATTGCGGATAAAAAAAAAAATGAAGCACTGTTTCTTGCTTATTTGACTATTGTGCAAAATTTCAAAGGGCATCATGTCACACTGCTCTACTTGCATGCCTGAAGCTTGGGAGCTTCAGATATCCTAGAACACTGTGCTGCTCTTGTACATTCCTTGCAGGACTCAGCCAAGGTTGTGGACTTTTGACATGCCTTAACATTCACATTGTGCGCTCCATGGCAACCCCCTTTTCCCAGGAAATATGTTCGCTTTCCCCATGTGTTTAAAGAGACTCGATATAGACAGTGTTCGGGCAAATGGGTTTCTGGTTAGCTGTTTTCTAACGTTTTCAGTGTCATCACTTAGCAACAAGCTGTCCATATAAAAGTCATCACACAAAGCTGCTTATCATGTTTGTCTGCTTGCCATGAAGATGCCAAAAACACTCAAGAGAAAAACAAATCACAGGAAATGCTTCTCATATTGTTGCTATGGAGTGTTTATTTACATATTTTATATACTTTACTTGCAGTCTATAATAATTATTCCACGAGGACCTTTGTTGCAAAAGTGGAAAAAAAGTGTTGTGCCGAAACTCACCAGGAGCTTTCGGCAATTATTTCTTTCTGCCTTTTAGCACCACCGTGGCCATGAGTTAAGGCCCCTTTTGTCCAAAACCTAACACATCAGCAAGCATTGGAAGATGTAAAGTATTGTATAGTTCTCCAATGAACCACTCGATTTGTACAAGTTAGCAAGTAGACACCGCATACATCCTCTGCGCAGCAACCCATTCCTTGTTGAAAAATCCACAGCTAAACCAGGTGAAAGGAACATTGTTGCCACCGAGCAGTCAGAGGCAGACGGTTTGGGTAAAGATTGAAATTTAACTGCGTGCATGTAAACTGGGACATTACAGAGAAGTATGAAAAAAGTCATGAAACCAAACTATGTCAGGAACCGGATTAATTTGTGGCTCTAAACGTAGTCACTTTCTCCCTGAGGAATGCCTTCACGTCTCAACTCTCTCTCCCCCTCTACCCCCACAACACAACACAACGCCACTACCCCACCCCTATTCCCTCCCCATCTACAAATCCTCCTCTCCAGTTGGCTGCTCCATTCAGCTACACTCAACAACAGAAACAAAAGGACCTTGCAACCCTCTGTGGAAACAAGGCAGAGTACACAAGAGCTTCAGACCACCACTTTTAAAATGTAACAGACCAAAAAGCAAATCACAAGTGAAAACTAAAAATCTTGAAACACAAATCTACATATGTGATAGATGTAGAGTAAAAAAAAAGTACAGAGACAATTATTGTCTAGTCAGGTTGATTAAACAACAGATCACATTTTATGTGAAACTGTATAGTGCATGTCATTCTTTGGAATGAGGGTACTGTCATAGTAGCACGGGGCAGACAAAAGCCCCTTTAAATAGCCAGTTCCAGGCAGTAGTGTTTTGCCATTACTCAACCTCACTGGTCTGTATAAAACCAACTAATGGGGGAGGGAGGGCATTTTTGAACCACCATTAAGCTGGTGGGGGAAGGACAACAAGCACACTGGGAACCATGCTTCTGCGTTATGTGTCAAGCTACAGTTGTGGGACGGTACGCTACCTAAAACTAGACTTTACACCGGTTTTATCGGCCTTATCGGTATCGGACGATAATTAGCATTTTGTGGTGATCGGCTGATCGGCTTTAATGTCATAATTCGCCGATCCGATTAATCATCGATTGGCTCCGCAAAAGACATTTACTCCGCGTCGCCATCGTGCACAGTATATTTGAATCCAAAAGCTAGTTTATTTTTAGCCTTGTCGCATGTCTTTTGACATAGACCTGTAAATATCTGACAGCCAATAAAGTTATTTAAAAAATAAATAAATAAATAACATGGGGGTGTGGAACAGACAACACGTCTGAGACAGACAACACGTAACGCCCGGATCAGACTGCAATACAAATTTGCTCTTTCACGATTGCACTATGTCACACGACTGCAATAAAATCTTCCATTCCGATAACACCGCATCACGTTTTTTACGATCAGTGGGCTTTATCTTGTCAACTCAAATGTGACTGGATACACTCCTTACCGTGGCGATGACAACAACAGTGGCTCACGCCGACTGTATTATAAAAACAAAATTTGGAAAAAACGTGTGTTGGTGGTCACCGATGGTCGGGACAGGAGAAGACGTTCGTTTAAGGCTTGCTTGAGGTATGTTTACGTACTTTGAATACGATACGGCTCGCAAGCAGGCAACAAAACGTTATGTAGCCTAGCAAGCTACTGCTAGCACGAATGGTTGGAGGTAAACATGCTGCCGTTCTGTCGAATCATGCTCTAAAGTTTCGGTGTGGGTGAAGTCATTTAATTACAGTAAGTTAGCACCCATTCTTTCTGTCATGTTGTAATGTTGGTTTGACCTGACGGATTAGAATACACGATCTGACTAGAGCAGTGATTTCCAACCTTTATGGAGCCAAGGAACATCTCACGAAAAATCTCACGGCACACCAACAAACAAAAATGTCACAAAAAGTGGATATATTAATGACTGTGTAATAGAAGACCATGTAATAGAAGACCATTCATTTGTTCTGTCTGTCACTATGCCTCACTGGCATGAATAGAGGAACAAAGATACATTATTTATTGTAAATAGATTTTTTTGAGCAATTAGGTACACAAGTACATACAGTAAATGAACAGGGGCCTCATGTACAAAAGGTGCGTACGTCCGTTCTTTTTCACGGCAAAGTTCAGATGTATCAAGAGTGACATGAGCGTGGAAATCTGCGGTGCCTCACGCCAACTGCATGCCTGGCGTACGCACGTTTCTGCACCTTTTGGTGCTTTGGCGACACTTAGAGGTGATGCTGGGAAACTGTTCTCATAAATCTGCACACCAGAGACGCATGAATAATTAGCACCGATGAACATTTGATTTCAACAATGCAATTGAGGAAAGGACTGAGAATTCATTTGTCAATTCGTATTTAATGAACCACTGATATTTGTGAGGACACCTATTAATTGATCGAGGCGATCATTTATGCCGCCGATTGCCCTCACAATCTGCACTGAAAAAAAGTGTCCTTTGAATTGACTTCATTTAAACATGTGCATCAGTTGCACATGATTAAAATGTGTTGAAATTGACATAATTAACCCCTCTTCTCCGAAAAAAGAAAACATGATTTTTTTTGTCAGTGTGCGTGTCCTCTCCTGTGTATTAAAACAATAAATTGAGTCACCAAAAAGGAGTCAAAGTTTTTGATATCTTCTTTGATATGTTGATGTGCTTCTAATAGAAATCAAAAGATTTATTAAAAATACCATACATGCAACATTTACGCATGAACCTTCATCTCACAGGGCTGAGTGCAGGTTACTGTATGAACACATTTGTTATGAGTTCTAAAAATACATGGTATTAACCTTGTGGGGTGATCATAGTCAGCCACATGTGATCCCATCACCCCTGAGAGAGCAGCGTCACCCATGATCGTAGCGATTCTCTCCTCGAACGGGTGAGGCCCTCCGCGCCAGTTCTTCCGCCTTTTTTTGGCCACACTTTGGCGGTGGGCAGCTGTCCTCCGCTTCACATCCACCTTCATGTCTGACCACTTCTTTTTTAGTTCAGCGTGTGCGCGCTATTCTGTCTCCACAGCATCGACAGCCGCACACGCGCTGTCCCATTCGTTCCTCTTTCGCGTGTTGTTAACGCCGGACGAAAGCGTGACAAAGAGGATTTTCTTGCACACCTCCACTTCATTGAGCAACTTCACATTCAGAAAAAATATTTTTCTTCATTACCTTGCTCATTTTACTTTTTTTCTGATCATGCAGAGATCGGCATCTCAGGTGCAGGGTTCAATTAAATATGATTTGCATATTCAAGTGTGGCCGTGGACAGGGAGGAGTCGACTACTCCGACATGTGCGCTCATTTCCACGTCGATTGGAATGTACGAAGGAAACGTGCTTAGATTCATGAGTACGCAGTTTCATCCATCTGAATATTTTTGTGCGGACGACGTTTTCTGGATTTGAGCGTCCGCCATGTTTTAGGAGGAAATCCACGCAAGTACATGAGGCCCCGGGTCATTTAAATAGATACATTCCTCCATCTTGTGATCGGATCGGTGATCTTTTTTTTTTTAAACTCGCTGATCGGCCCCAAAAATCCTGATCGTGTAAAACAGTTACGCATTGGGTAGTGTTGTGGCTGCTGTTAGTATAATATACCACAGCAATAAAGTTGTGTAGTGTACCATAAACCAGAAAAGTGAGAGACAACAGTTGGGCTAGGCGGTTACATGATCGCAATTAGAGATCGCAATAAATTTCCCATCAATCTTGATTAGCTGTGTGTGTATTTCCTCAATCTAACATGGCGGGAATGTGCGTGAACAAAGCCAATTAGAGTCGTCCTTTTCCTGCTCCACCTCCCTTTGCAAGTCGTAGGAGTAAACGGAAACCACATCTGCTTGACTGGTCCGCCCCAAACCGAGATCAAAACACAGACTCAGCTATCCTCCCACGGAGACCACTGCGTCCTCGCCGGCCCGTCCTCGCCCTGGCCCACGTTGCCCACAACGTCGGTTGTGGGCAATGGGCAACATAACAAACCTGTATATTCATTTGAAGAGGTACCACCCAAGTGATTATGTGGAAAGAATAAAAATGCAAGTAGCTTCAGTACAGCCTGTCACTCACAGCAACATAGCATTAGTAATTCGGTAACACTGAGTATTAGGCTCAGGGACAAGACTTGTTCCATAAAGAATTGGTCGGCAGGGTGCTGTTTACACTTCAAACAGCATTTACATAATGCATGTCGTCACATACAGTACTTTTAGTGACTCAATGCAAAAACCAAACCACACTGTGTGAAATGGCAATTTTCAGAATACTATTTCAAAGCACCCCTCTTTGAGCCGGCACCTTATCGTGGTGGAGGGGTTTGTGCGTCCCAATGATCCTAGGAGCTAAGTTGTCAGGGGCTTTATGCTCCTGGTAGGGTCACCCAAGGCAAACAGGTCCTAGGTGAGAGACCAGACAAAGCACAATCAAAGACCCTCGATGACGATGACAATAAATGAACGCCGTTTTCCCTCGCCCGGACATTGGGTCACCAATGAGCCAGGTTTGGAGGTGAGGCACGATGGCGTGCGCCTGGTGGCCGGGTTAGCACCCATGGGGCCTGATCGGGCAAAGCCCGAAGAGGCAACGTGGGTCCCCCTTCCCATCGGCTCACCACCTGTGGCATAGGCCAAGGAGAGCTGTGCAGGCCAGTCAAGTTCATCTACATCAAGTTCTCTCATCCATGTCTTTATGTACCTTGATTTGTGCACTGATACACAGACATATTGGAACAGGAAGGGGCCATCTTCAAACTGCTCCCACAAAGTTGGAACTGTCCAAACTCTTGAAGCATTCAGAGTTCCTTTCACTGGAGCTCAGGGGCTAATACGCTACTGGAAAAATTGTCATAAATTCCCATAAACTCACTCCTATACCTTGCTGAAAGCCTTCCCGCAAGAGTTTAAGACGTTATAGCTGCAAAGGGTGGACAGATGTCCTAAACCCTATGGATTAAGAATGGGAAATCATTTAAATTCATATGTAACTAAAGGCACATGAACGAATACTTTTGGCAATATAGTGAATATCGTGAGGACGACAGAAAAATGTCTATCGTGCCATTTGTCTTATATCGTTTCTATGGTCATTCATTCAATTTTCATGCAAATATTTCCACAATGTATGGATGTTTTGTATTCAATGTATTCATCCAAAAGTGTGCTCGAGGAGTCTCGCCTCTTACTTTAGACACTCAGCACATTTTCTTTATTCACACTGTACATATTTCCCACGTCGAGCACATTCACATCTCATTCAGGGTCCCCTGGGGGGCTGGCACGATGCATGATGGGGCGGATGCCGGTCCGGGTCCTGGTACATCTGTGCTGTTCTCTGGTGTGGTCCCCCGCCCCCCTTCTCTGCCCTGTTGGTCCTCCAGTTTTAATGCATCATACGGCCATCAGTGGGGGGAGGGCAGTGTCGGGTTGGGGAGGACACTTGGCCAGGTGTTCCAGCCCTCCGGCCTGCTCTCTGGCCCGCCATGCCGTTCCCCCGCGGATTTTTAATGCACCATATACATTCGCACATCCATTGAGGCGCTGGTTGGCCTGGGTGGTGGTGACAGTTGCAGATCATCATTGCCCTGTGACTGTCTCGCCCCACCCCACCAGTCTCCCCAATTTTAATGCATGACACCACACAATCACAGTACAGGGATAATGGTCAGGGCCCCCATGCTTTCCAGGGGTGGCGGGGGTAATGGCGGCAGAGGTTGCCAGCTGGGTGGGGTGTATTGTGCATGGGGGATCCAGTACCCATGTCCCTCCCTTTGGGACTGGTCGGGGTGCTTCGGTTGGGCTGGGGGGCCGCCCTGGGTCCTGGGGAGAGGGTAGCGTTCCCCTGGCTGCGTCCTCGGCGGGATGGGCTCGCTGGCTTGGCCTCCCTTGCGGATGGTGGGAACCGAACCCACCCTTCCTCAATGAGCTGGCTCAGCAACTCCGTACACCAGTTGACTAACATTCACTAATACGTTCAATAGACATGCTATAGGCTTGAATTCTTTATGCTGGGACAACTAACAGTAACACAGGTTAAATTAAGATATCAACTCACAGGTTCTTACAGGTGTTTAAGACACGATAAAAGCATCCCACCACACCACTCGGGAGCACTGCCTTGCTCATTTCCTACATCCTGTCGTGCTCTGCCCTTTTCCATCTTCTTTCATCTTCTTCTTCATTCCCCCCCACCCACAAATAAGAACACAGTTTCACTGTTGTATGTTACTTGAGGTCAAATATCTAGACTAACTATGGTTCGCACCCCTGTTCCCCTTGTCCGTTCTGTCCCTCTGTTTGTCCCCTAAAGCCCTTTTCTGTCCGGCTGCATTTTCAGTAAACATCAGAATAATTTAAAAAAATAGCAAAACTGTTCCAGCACAAAGGCATACAGAACCACCATTCTGCATGGCCATGTAGCAGAACAGGACAGGTTAAAAAAAAAAAAAAAAAAAAAAAAAAAAAAGTGTTCTATAGCGATGTGCAGGCCAGTCAAGTTCATTCACATCAAACTCTCTCATCCGTCCGTGTCTTTTCAACCTTGATTTGTGCACTGATGCACAGTCATGTTGCAACAGGAAGGGCCATCTCCAATCTGCTCCCACAAAGTTGGAAATGTCCAAAATATTAGCCCCTGAGCTCCAGTGTGAGGAACCCTCAATGCTTCAGCATACCAAATGATTTTGGACAGTCAGTTTGGGGACTACCCCTTCCTGTTCCAACATGTCTGTGCACCAGTGCACAAAGCAAGGTCCATAAAGACATGGACGAGAGAATTTGGTGTGGATGAACTTTATTGGCCTGCACAGAGTCCTGCCCTCAACCCGATAGAAGATCTTTGGGTTGATTTTGAGCACACAATGAGCCAAGCCTTCTCATCCAACATCAATGTGTGACCTCCCAAATATGCACCTGGAATAATGGGCAAAAATGACCATAAACTCACTCCTAAACCTTGTTGAAAGCCTTCCAACAAGAGGTGAAGCTGTAAAAGGTAGACCAACATCATGATAAACTATATGGATTTAGAATGAGCGGCACGGTGAGCTATGGATTAGAACATCTGCCTCACAGTTCTGAGGAGCGGGGTTCGACTCCTGCATGTTCTACCTGTGCCTGCATGGGTTTTCTCCGGGTATTACGGTTTCCTCCCACATCCCAAAAACATGCATGGTACGTTAATTGAAGACTCCAAATTGCCCATAGGTGTGAATGTGAGTACGAACGGTTATTTGTTTATATATGCCCTGCAATAGGCTGGCGACCAGTTCAGGGTGTACCCCGCCTGAAGATAGAAAATGGATGGATGGATTTGGAATGGGATATTACTTAAAATCATATGTGAGTCAAGGCAGATGAGCGAATACTTTTGGCAATATCGTGTGTACCTCTCGCTTTTATAAACCTACATTACACAGGCAAAACTGAGCATCGATTTTTAGCACTATTTATTGTTTGATGAATCAATGTAATAGGAGACAACAAAACACATCTGTAAGTCCTGTTTGCCCACAAGAAACTTGGAAAAAAAAGAAAGATTTGTCCCTGATCCAGATGTACCTGGAAATAAAAACTAAAACGTTGACCTCGTCTCCAAGTCATCTTTTCGGTCGACACCAAACAAAAGAAATTGCCTCACTGTTGTTGTGAGCTTTTGGAGGAGAGTGTACCTCAAAATCAGGGTTTGCCCCAGCAGCATATTGTCTCTAATCTTATTGGATCTGTTGGCTCACAGAGCCCCATTAAGTAGGCAGACCATACTGATAAGGTTAGCGACTTAATGCTTGGTGACAAAATTAAATTGAGTATTTAATCTGACCATAGTAGCAGAGGAGACAAAGACCCCAGATCACAAGTTGCGACATTTCCGAACAGAATCTATTTGCATCTCCTTTGGATTGATGGTTCACATAAAAGGACAATGAATGGTTGGATGAAACAACATTCCGAGAACTTAAGGACTTTTATTGCGTTATTCACCAATTATTACGTTATGGGCCCAATTACATTTTAAAAAGGGCAAACCTATTATGTTATGAGCTGTTATTACATTATGGGCTTCTAGACATAACACTACTTCCCCATCTCTTATTTCGTCATCTTATCTACATCTTTTATCTACAAACTCCTTTTACATGGTGCCCCTTGAGTAGTCTCTATTGCACAGCTCTACTGAGTTCATAAGCACTAACCTAACCAAGCTGTTACAATAAACACCTGAGCGATGAAGAGCATTCAGCTTTGTCTCTTTTATCTGTCCTTGACATCTCCTCACTTGTTCATTACAACACTGTCAACATAATTGCCATAGTAGATACTGAACAAGTCATGGCAAACCTTAGCTTGGTTCGAAATTGGGCAAGGATGAAAGGTTCTGATACCATGCGTTCCCAGCAGCCCCTCCAGCTGTCAGACACAAAAGCCTTGTTCAAAGTGACACAATTTGTTGACTTAAAAGTGCAACTAAACGCATATCCTTGTTTTTGTTCCCAAATACTGTACATTAAATGTGTTGGAAGATAAGTGCTGAAAACATGCAAAGACTGAGAGCAATATAGTAATGAATTGTTGAGATACAGCTTCAGACTTTTTCTTCATCTCTTTTGGCTGGAGTTTCGGGGCGGGACTAAATCCTCGCTCCGTGACATCACGGAGCTGGAGCGTATTCTTTCGAGCATGAGGCGCTCCCCCACCATTTAAACACCAAGCGCCCTTATTCAGTGGCCATTCAGCAGAATTGCCACTTGATCATTCATTAACTTGACCAGTATAGCGTGCAATTGGCCATCAAACTATGCCCACAACTAAAAAAAAACATCATCACAACATTGCCAGTGGTTAGAGAAGCCACCGGAGGTCCCATGCAGGCATTTGGGTCATCTTATGCCGTTGATTAACGGACCGCTAGATTTCAACCGAGAAAATAGGGTGGCCGCCCCTGAATGTCCCTCTGCGGCCCGTGAGAGCGTGCAGTGTGTATCGCTGCCAATTCTTCTCTCCCCTCTTAGGAGGCAGAATTTTGAGAGCATTTAGCAAAACACCCACAGCGTCTGGAAGCCGAAAAGAATGTCTCAAATCTTGACCATTTAGAAACCTGATTTCACATACACAAAACTGTTGGTACCCCTCTGTTAATAATAGAAAAACCCACAGTAGTCACAGAAATAACTTGAATATGACAACAGTAATAAGAAATAAAAACAATTCTGAAAATGTACCAATGAAAATCAGACAATGCTTTTGAATTGTGGTTCAACAGAACTATTTTAAAAAACTAACTCATGAAACAGACTTGGACAAAAATGATGGTACCCTTAATGTTTTGTTGCACAACCTTTTGAGACAATCACTGCAATCAACGATTTTGTAACTTTCAATGAGACTTCTGCACATCTCAGCAGTTAACAGTATTGTTGCCCACTCAACAACAACCTCGACAAAAAAAGAATTCCATTGTTTACTCTCACACTTATGAAAATAGTCTTGCTATTGTCAAATGTCAAATGGCACCCTACTCAGGCAAAGGAATCAAGAGTCGAGATTTAGCATGTTGAGGAAATATAGCATGAAAATAGGTGTCTGGGGTGTTTTTGGTGCATTGCACGCATATATTCGATGGAGAGAAGCCCATTTTATCCATAGTGTACCGAGTAAAGTGTGTTCTACAGAGCACTTTTATATTGTATAAGATGTAGATTTGTGTTTTCTGTCATTCTAAACGTATTTGTTACAAATCTGTACCCACTAGCTACGGTCAGCAGACACGGAGAGGTCTTCTTCCCATTTGCTGATTTGTAAGTGCATTGATTTAGTACATAAAATTAATTTAGAAACTTTTGAGAGATTTCTTTTACTTTGCGGGAGAAGCTTCATTATTTGCTTGACAAACTCACTGTGGTGCAACCATTGAATGAGGTAATGTAATAGATTAGCTAAATAATAGTGTTTAAAATTAGGAGCATTTCGGCCTCCCTCCTGTTTACTTTTCTGAAGAGTGGATAGACTGATTCCATTTTTCTTATTTTTTTGAATAAAAATGTATTACAGCAGAATGTAAGGTTTGAAACCATTTAAATGTGGGGTTAAATGGAATCATTGAAAATAAATAATTTATTTGAGGTAAGGTTTTCATTTTTATTGTAGCTCTTCTTCCCAGTAATGATATAGGCAAGTTATTCCAGCGTCCTAAATGAGCTGAGATTTTTTCCAGAAGTGGTGTGTAATTTAGATTGAAATATTGATACCTAAATACTTAATGTTTCCTGTAGGAATTGGGCACTCTGGGATTTGATCTGCCGGAGTCCATGAGTTTGAGTTACCGTTTAAATTTATGCGGAACAAACCATAAACTAACAGAATTTTAAAAATGTCACCCAAAGACAAGTTTCACGGGGAGGACGGAGAGAGAGGCAGATGTAGATAAAAAAATGAAAATTTCCCAAATGGAATATGAAATGATCGTCACAGAGGGGATATTCGATCTCATTTGCTGGTTTATACTAAGCCACCAAGTACATTAGGGAGGCCACAGTAACAGACGGCTGCCGTTTTAGGAAGACGCTCCACGGCGTGAAGGTGATACTCGTGAGATTGACACACCCACCACAGTGTGAACTTTCAAGACACTTGAAACACAGCGCTTAGACATAAACCTAATGCAACACCTAATTCAACTGTTAAAATCCACATCAATGAGCTCCTGACAATTTTCACAGCCACGACTTCCAGAATTAATTGTTACTCATATTCTTTTTAAGAACTTTGATGTAGTTCTATGCATCTCTGTGTATTGTAAACAGTGTTGGGAAGATGACTTTGGAAATGTAGTTGGCTACAATTGTAAGTTACCCTGTTGAAAATGTAATAGCAGCGTCACTATTTCAATTAGTTTCTCAAAGTAATACAACTAATTCTATTTGATTACATTGATTTACTTTTCTTAAGTTTGAATAAATGCATCAACAGGGTACTTGGCTGTTTGCTCTAAAAAGTGCATTAAAATCATAGATCATTACTTTGGAATTAACCACACATCTGTTCTAAAAATGATTAAATGCAAATACATAATAAAAAAGTGTTTGCTGCTTTATGTGTACAATGTATGGAAAAACACCACACACACCATACATAACATGTTGTTCTAATGGCCAATGTGCACAATTCAGACAATAGTGCTTCATATAACAACTCTGAAACTTGAAAATGCCATGAAAAAAGTCCAAAATTGCAAAGATGAAACTTGAAAAATCAATGTTCTTCTACAGTATGTGTTCAAAAGTAACTGAATCTAACCTTTTCAAGCTTCGAGGTCATATTTGGAAAACTTTGTCACGTTACAGACTACGGTCGAATGGCACACGACCACAGAGAGCCAATCACGTGCCTCATCTTCGGGAGGAGGACGTGATAGGAAAAAGAATGTTTTGTTTTGTTTTGTTTTTTTCAAATCAAACCAAAATCATAATAATGCAAATTTCCAAAATCAACTGTAATTTAATTACACATTTTCGCCCACGAATATAAAAGATTATAACTGCATAATTTTGCCATCAAATGAAATTCACATTCATTCATTCATTCATTTTCTGAGCTGCTTCTCCTCACGCGGGTCGCGGGCGTGCTGGAGCCCATCCCAGCAATCGTCGGGCGAGAGGCGGGGCACGCCCTGAACTGGTCGCCGGCCAATCGCAGGGCACATAGAACCTGTTACATGTAATTAGTTGCACCCCAACACTGACATGGTTAAATACAAAGATCACGTGTTAAACACAGCTGTGAATTGATAACCAATGGTTTCCTTGCAAAAGCCTACCGATTTTGAAACTCACGTTCCGTTCCGTTCCGTTACCAAACGTGACGAACGGAAAGGCGACGCCGCCAACGGGCTCGGCGAGTTAAGTCAACCGACCCCAAAGAAGCGCTGCCGGTTTAGCTACAGCGGGGCTAGCTTGGCGCAAGCCGATGACTTCAATTGAATGGACGCGATTTCAAGTGTGTGAGAGTAGTGCCGCTCAGGTAAACATCTCAGGGGGCTGCGTGAAAAGAAGATCATTGCGCAGGGTTAGATATCACGAGACTTCGCATGGACGGGACGCTGGGATTTTGGATGAGCCCGAGCGAGCGAGACGAGTTTCAAAGTTTACTGCCACTCACCTTTACGTGTGCGACGATGCCGTCCATTTCCCCAAACGGTGCCTTTCTCCTCCTCCTCCTCCTCGCTGTAGTGCGCCGAAGTTCAGCACTTCCACGCAAAATATCCACGCTATCCCGTTGGCCCGGACAGTCAACTTTTTTTCCGAGTTACGAAATTCCACTGTCGGCCAGTTCGGACTTGCACATTCCTTCTCAACGATCCGATGTTCACTCGTATCCGCAAACAGGCGGTTCACGTGTTAACATTCGCGCGAAGTTCCCCATCATCTCGGTTGAGATGCCCCCGCATGGAGTCGTGCGAGCGGCTTCGAGCTAGAAACAGCGCCCAGCTCTTCTGAGAGTTCAAAGGGGCATTTGCAAAGGGGGGCATATCTTGCCGCATTCACGGCTGCTTGTTCTTTCCAAAACCCTATCCTCTGCTCAACGTATCGTGCAACGACGTAAAATGCCTTTCCTGTGACCGTGTCGTGGAAGCGCGCTGATTGCTAACTGTGTCCTTTCTTTGAACTAATTTGCGTCAGATAGAAGAGCGGGACAAAAAAATAGGAGCGGAGTCAGAAAACAGAAACAGAAAAGTACGACTTCCAACAGACATTGAAGGCAGCATAGTTGCCGGTTTAATACCATTTTTAAAAAAGAAGAAAAAAAACCTCTGGTAATTTGCTGACACCATCTGGCCGACTAAAAACATGCGTCTCACGAAGCACCATGCTGGTCAATCAGCACTTTATTGACAGACAAGTCAATGTCAAATCATTCTCAGCCTTTATTTACGATTTGTGATCAACCAAAGTAGTTTTGGGTTAAGATTAAGCATTAAGATCACTTGCACAATCAGCTGAGATCCAATACAGGACCTGAATCCAAAAATTCTGCCTTCACACAGATAATAATGCTTCTTGAGAGCTATTATTCTAACATTGTTTGATATTGTGGGAAACATTTGAACTGTGCTCTTGTATTGAATTTCATTAGATTGTGTACTGGTCGCAATGTTGTGGGGGGAAAAAAATGAAATGAGCGTAGATTAAGCCGCATGCGTTGAATGAAATGTAATCTATTTATAATTAATAATAATAATAAAAATCCTTTGGCGTGAATGTGAATTGAACACAGGCCGACCAAAACCATCGGTTGGAGGCTCGTTTTAAGCTATTTTGTTAATTCGGTCCACAAAGTGATATTGTGTTTGTCTCGATGCCAGATGTCAACGACGGCTTCATAATCTCAAAAATAAAGGGTCAGGGTATATTTTGAACAAAGTTAATCAAATAATGATTCAGGTGATTAAGTCTTTCAGATGTAGCATTGCAGTGCGACATTCTACAGGGGGCTTTTAAGTCTGTGTGGCTGTTTGTGCATAGGTTTCACAGTACAGGCCTGCATTCATAGCAGGCTTGCAGAGAAAACGAGTGGGAAATGTGGAAAAGCAGGGCATGAAAGACCGTTCCTGTCAAATCAGGAGAAACCCTCTGCAGTCATCTCCCTGGGAAAAAACACTAACCCATTCATGCCCCACCATCCCCCAGCGCACACATGCACACACACGCTCTTGAATTGGGGGGATGGAGACCTGCCAGCTTGCTGGGGGAACTGTTGGGAGGGATAGGTCAAAGGGAAATACCCCCGGCCCCGTTAAATGTTGATTATTCCCAAACACATAGAAATATCACATTCAGGGTATTTGAGCTCTAATTTGCCCAGCAAAAGTCTGCTGTGGCTCTTGGGCAAGGAGCCGTATTTGCCAACTAAAATTTAAGTCAAAACATATGCCATCAGCAACGATATAGATAATAATGACATTTTAAAACTAATGATTAAATCAATCTAATGAAAGATAATAGTGGCATAGGATAGCGCGGCAATCAAAGCAACGCTAGCAACCTGAATGGTGGCAGTGGTACCACAACATTACAATTATTCTGGCACATCATTCTTAGAAATCTTTCCCTTTCAGCTTCACCCCATTCAGAGATGGCCATCATCCTCTTCCATCTCTCTCTGTCTTCTTGTTCTGCTCTTACATCAGCTACATATCTGCAAGTGTTCCCTTACCACATCCATGAATCTCATCCTCTTTGCCTCCTACCAGGCAGTTCAATTTCCATCATCCTTCTGCCAACATTTACACTGTCCCTTCTCTGCACATGTCCAAACCGTCTCAATCTGGCCTCTTTCGCTTTGTCTCGAAACCATCCGAGTCTAAGCTGTCCCTCTGATGAAATCATTCCCGAGCTATCCTCGTCACGGCCAAAGAGAATTTTGGCATCTTCAACTCTGCCGCCTCCAGCTCTGTCTCCTGTTTTCTGGAGGGTATTCCACCAAGCAGGTTCAACATCCTCTTAATCTAAACCTGAGGTCTGAGTTGACTCCCCCTGAACTAAAAAAAAAACTGTGATTATTCTGGTCCAGAACACCTGATCTGAATTTGTTCAATCAAGAAGAAGAAGAAGAATCACCTTTTATTGTCATGAACATGCATGCATGCACACAAAATTTGTTCTCTACATTTAACCCATCACAGTGAACACATACACGTTAGTGGAACACACTGGAGCAGGGGGCAGCTGAAGCACCCAGGGAGCATTTCAGGGTATGAGTGTCTTGCTCAAGGACACCACAGCCGTGAGTGCGGTGGATGTTGGCGGATGGTCCAGTCAGGGTCTTGAACCTAAGTCCCCCACGGTGGCAGGCGATGATCTTAACCAGTGGGCCCCTTCCCCAAGTCTGCGTACGCTCACCTTGAGCTAAACCCGTGCGTGGCCACAACAAAAATCAATGGAGTCTTGATATGTCCATTCATCATGGAAATAGAAACATGTCCAGTTACTTATTTCCCCTTTGGAATTGGAGGTGCTTATGCAGTTGTATAGGAATATGAAAGTACTGTACTGTAGGTGGCATGGTGGGCGACTGGTTACCACGTCTGGCTCACATTTCTGAGGACCCGAGTTCAAATCCGGCCTCGCCTGTGTGGCGTTTGCATGTTCTCCCCGTGCTTGCGAGGGTTTTCTCCAGGCACTCTGGTTTCCTCCCACATCCCAGAAACATGCATGGTAGGTTAATTGAAGACTCTAAATTGTCCATAGGTGCAAATGGAAATGCGTTTATATGTGCCCTGTGAATGGCTGGCAACCAGTCCAGGGTGTACCCCGCCTCTTGCCCAGAGTCAGCTGGGATAGGCTCCAGCATGCCCGCGAACCTAGTGAGGATAAGCGGTTCAGAAAATGGAATGTATGTGTATATTCCGTTAAAAAAGCAACACTGCTGTGGCAGAGAAGGAAAGAAATGCGAGAGTGAAAACGGACGTTTCAATGCATTAGCCTACTAATTGATGCACTGATTTACAGCAGCATTTATTTATATATATTATATATAAATTTATATATTTTTTATTTTATCAGATTTTCCTTTATGTGCAATCCGGCATCTGAAAAGTGTACTTGGAAGCAGTTGAATTAAAAAACATCACTCAGGCAGGCAAGGCCATGATTGGACCTCACTTCAAGTTTATTCATACTAATTGACCCCCTCCTGGAAGCCATCACCTTATCGTGGTGGAAGAATTTGTTTGTCCCAATGATCCTAGGAGCTAAGTTCTCTGGGGCTTCACACCCCTGGTAGGGTCACCAATGGCAAACAGGTCCTAGGTGAGGGACCAGACAAAGCACGGCTAAAAGACTCCTATGATGAAAACTATAAGTGGATCGAGGTTTCCCTTGCCCGGACACGGGTCACCGGGGCCCCGCTCTGGAGCCAGGCCTGGAGGTGGGGCTTGAAGGCGAGCGCCTGGTGGCCGGGCCTGCACCCATGGGGCCCGGCCGGGCACACCCCGAAATGTAACGTGGGTCCTCCTTCCTATGGGCTCACCACCTGTGGGAGGGGCCATAGGGGTCGGGTGCAGTGCGAGCTGGGCGGTGGCCGAAGGCAGGGTCCTTGACGATCCGATCCCCGGCTACAGAAGCTGGCTCTAGGGACGTAGCATGTCATCTCTCTGGCAGGGAAGGAGCCCGAGCTGGTGTGTGAGGTCGAGAAGTTCTGACTAGATATAGTCGGACTCGCCTCCACACACTGCTTGGGCTCTGGTACCAGTCCTCTCGAGAGTGGTTGGACTCTCTTCCACTCTGTAGTTGCCCAGGGTGAGAGGCGCCGAGCAGGTGTGGGTATACTTATTGCCCCCCGGCTCGGTATGGGAGGAGTTCGGTGAGGCCATGGAGAAAGACTTCCAGACGGCTTCGAGGAAATTCTGGTCCACCATCCGGCGTCTCAGTAGGGGGAAGCAGTGCACCACCAACACTGTGTATAGTGGGGATGGGGCGCTGCTGACCTCCACTCGGGACGTTGTGAGTCGGTGGGGAGAATACTTCGAAGACCTCCTCAATTCCACCGACACGGCTTCCCATGAGGAAGCAGAGTCTGGGTTCTCTGAGGCGGGGTCTCCTATCTCTGGGGTTGAGGTCACCGGGGTGGTTAAAAAGCTCCTCGGTGGCAAGGCCCCGGGGGTGGATGAGATTCGCTCGGAGTTCCTAAAGGGTCTGGATGTTGTGAGGCTGTCCTGGTTGACACGCCTCTGCAACATCGTGTGGACATCAAGGACAGTGCCTCTGGATTGGCAGACTGGGATCGTGGTCCCCCTTTTTAAGAAGGGGAACCGGAGGGTGTGTTCCAACTTGTTGTGGACTTGGAGAAGGCGTTCGACCGTGTCCCTCGGGGAGTCCTTCGGGAGTATGGCGTACCGAACCCCTAGATACGGGCTGTTCGGTCCCGTAAAGCCAGAGTCAGAGTTTGGTCCGCATATCCGGCAGTAAGTCGGACTAGTTTCTGGTGCAGGTTGGACTCCACCAAGGCTGCCCTTTGTCACAGATTCTGTTCATAACTTTTATGGACAGAATTTCTAGGCGCAGCCGAGGCGTAGAGGGGGTCCGGTTTGGTGGCCTCAGTATTGCATCTCTGCTTTTTGCAGATGATGTGGTTCTGTTGGCTTCATCAACCCGTGATCTCCAACTGGAGCAGTTCGCAGCCGAGTGTGAAGCGGCTGGGATGAGAATCAGCACCTCCAAATCTGAGACCAGGGTGGCGTGCCCTCTCCGGGTCTGGGATGAGATCCTGCCCCAAGTGGAGGAGTTCAAATATCTTGATTTCTTGTTCACGAGTGAGGGAAGAATGTAACAGGAGATCGACAGGCAGATCGGTGCAGCGTCTGCAGTGATGCGGAATTTGTATCGGTCCGTTGTGGTAAAGGAGCCAAGCTGAAAGGCGAAGCTGTCTATTTACCGGTCGATCTACGTTGAGCTCCCTCCGCAGGGTGTCCGCGCTCTCCCTTAGAGATAGAGTGAGATGCACGGTCATCCGGGAGGATCTCAGAGTAGAGCCGCTGCTCCTCCACATCGAGAGGAGCCAGATGAGGTGGTTGGGGCATCTGATTCGGATTCCTCCCGGACGCCTCCACGGTGAGGTGTTCCGGGCACGTCCCACAGGGAGGAGACCCCGGGGACGACCCAGGACACGCTGGAGAGACTACGTCTTTCGGCTGGCCTGGGAACGCCTCGGGATCCCCTTGGAAGAGCTGGATGAAGTTGCTGGAAGTCTGGGCGTCCCTGCTAAAGTTACTGCCCCCGCGACCCGACCTCGGATAAGCGGTAGAAAATGGATGGATGGATATTTTATGACTTTATGTAAACCATTGGTTAATAATAAATGGGTAAATCTTTTGCATACCAAGTGTTGCTGATTATTGTTCTCTGTTTGAGTAATATTGCTTCATCAAGCCTTCTCTAATATTTCATACTACAAAATAAATAAAGTATGTATGATTATTGCTGATAGCGGATCGGACTGATATCAGTATCGGCCAAAAGCATCTTTTAAACTACTTTGATGGCATTTGCCAATATTTATCTACTCACTCTTTAAAAACTGCTGTCCCACTGCACGTGGAAGACCATGTCAATTTTCCACATGTACTATGTATAGTTTACATTGAAAATCAATGTGTTTTAGCAACTGTGTAAATACAAAACAATGATGAAAACAGTTTGAGTGAAAATGACCCAAAGGAATTTCAGATACCTCACATTTGTTATGACAGTTCACTTCCATTTAATCATTACTTCATCCAAACAGTATTTGTCTCTTTCATCGCTTAAGTGGTTCTGAATTCCATTATTTAGCTCACACTTCCATCTGTTGGCTGAGACATGCAACAGCATAGTGACTAAGACAATAAAGGACACAGAATCTTGGACCGGACAAAAAAAAAAAAAAAGTAGTATAGATTACATTTACAACAAACTTTTCTGTGGCTCAAATGAAAAGGTTACACAAGAGAATTTAGTTTTTCTTTAGAAGATCCAGAGACTAGACTAAGTATTTAACACGTCACCATTTTTCTCACTTAATATATTTCCAACGGCGCTATTGACCTGAAAAAGAGCAAAGAGCTGTCTCAAGACCATCGCAAACTAATTGTTGCAAAACATAACGATGGCATTGGTTCCGGCCGCATATCTAAGATTCTGAATGTTCCAGTGAGCACGGCTGAGGCCATAATACGTAAGCGGAAAGCCAATCATAGCACCTCGATCAAGTGCTCCTCACAAGATTTCTGACTGAGGAGTGCAAAGAATAATCAGAAGAGTTGTCCAGGAGCCAAGGACCACCTGTGGAGAGCTTCAAAAAGACCTGGAATTTGCAGGTACTCTTTCCCTGTACCCTGCCTCCTGCCCATAAAAAGGCCGGAGCCACGCTCTCCCGGGGGCAGCTCTTGTCTCGTCCGGCCAACTTGCCGAAGACTGGCCCAGCCAGGAAGCCCACTTCACCACGAGGGGGAGAGGATACGTCGGACCATCCCCGACTGCAGAGCATCCTGCAAGCGCTCCAACCTACCCTTTTCGGGGGCCTGAGCACACCCCGTTGGGGACGGAAGCAGGCACTACGCGTCTGCGCCGACCGTCTTGCGAGCAGAGACACCCGGGCTCCGGCCATCCTGCATGGGAGCTTTTTGTGCTCCCTTTTTCCTTTTTCTTCCTTCCTTCCCGGTAAATCCAAGTGTTCCCCGTGCGGACCGGGCCGGCCGAACACCCGGAAGCTTGACCTGCCTGCCTCAATCGTGTTCAAGACATGCAAGTCCAACATTGCGGTCTACTAAAAGTGCAGATTAGTGCATATTTGGGTTTAAATGAACGACAACAGGAATCCCCAGCTATATGCATTGTCACTACATGTCAAGAACGGAACAGAGGACAGGACCCAAAAATGCACGACTCCAAAACAAATGGACAGTTTCAAAAAAAGAGAGGTTTAATATACGGGCAGAGGTCGGTACACAGGCAGCCAAAATGTAGACAGGGGGGAGACAACAACCGGAACACAGACCCATGACACTACACACTCGCTATTATTTAATATATGACTTTGAAAGAACGCTGTAATTTCACATGGTGCTGTCTACATTTTGTCCAGTAGACGGCGATCACATACCACCAAGGTTTCCTCAGTGTAAACGCTGCTCGGCTGTTGAGAATTCAAAGTTGCAACTCGGTTCGGGTTCCGTTTGTAGATGAATCGCATATTATTGAGTGTAGACATTTAGAAAAAGCGATGGCAACAAATCTATACCTTTAAACCTTATTTTCACAAGTATCACGGAGAATGAAATGTAGATGCTTGGATAAACAATGCCTTCATGTACACGTCCCCCCCCCCCCCCCCCCCCCCCCCGTGGACGGACGCGCGCGCTCCACAGCGTACTCAACATCGTACGTGCGCGTATCCGAGAAACTGTGACCAAGATGGCGTCTGTCGCCGGATCAAGTAAGCCCACTCTTCGTTAGCCCAGCCAATGTTTTTTTTGAATTTTGTATTTACTTTAAGATGGTACACGTTCCAACGTCTGACTTTTAGCAATAAGATAGTTCAACAAGCTGAAGTGTGAGGTGTAGGTGCTTTGGACTTCAGCAGTTGTGCTTGACATGGTACCCGCATTGGTACTTGATAGCTTAGTGACTAGCAAAACCGCCAACCTTTATGAGCTATTATGAGGTTTGCCGGCTCAAGAGAAGAACGCACTTAACACAATCATCGACGCAGTTTCAACATGATCCTAGTCGTCATTGTATTCTCATGGTTGTATGCAGCGTAGCCCTGCTTAGCAATTGACAGTAAGGCTGAAAGAGTCCACTCGTATTCAGTGTCGTTTTCGTTTTCGCAACAAATTTCATACTCATTCGAAGATTATTTTTAACTTGACAACTAATGTTGGTGGAGTCGCCGTATGCTGACAAAAAAGCTATTTGTTGAAGAAATACAACAACAACAACAACAAAAAACATTTTATCGGTTCCGACAGCGGATAGTCTGAAAACCGTGTTAAGCGTTCAACAAAGCACGTAATACTTTTCGATGTTTGTCAAATACTGTAACTGATAGTTTGTGTTGCAGGACGATGCTAATTTAAATACATACGAATGGCACTGATTTCGAACTGGTCTGTAATAGTATTTAGTAACTTTTAGCACATATTGCTTGGAAATCTGTCACAGGCCCACTGTGATTTTGATCACCCCCACCTATGGTTTGACTCAAATTTGGTCATCAGTGTGTGGTTAAAGAAACCCGTTTAGTTGAAACTGTCTTACTCAACTAGTACAACCTATGTTGCACTGTGTGAAGATGTCGTAGTTCCCCGCAATTTCCGGCTTCTGGAGGAACTGGAAGAAGGTCAGAAAGGAGTTGGAGATGGCACAGTTAGTTGGGGCCTTTCCAACGATGACGACATGACCCTCACTCACTGGAACGCCACCATTATTGGCCCCCCCAAGGTGAGATGCATCTCTCGCACTTTTGTCATACATGCTTCATAGCAGACTACAGCAAGTATTAACAACAACAATTATCAGGTTTATTGACATTGTTGATTTATGGGAATTAATAAATATGTTTTCAGGTGTGGCTTACGATAAATTGTTTGTGATTCATGATGTTGACAATACATAATCATAGCATCAGGGGTATTCCTCTCAGGGAACTTGTCAAAATGTTTAGTCTCTAAAGAGATTCATGGGATAAGAGAAAGTCCTTATCAACACGGAGGAATTCATGTTGCCTTTTATTCAAGCTCTGTCAACTAAATAGGAGCAACACATCATGGCAGCATAGCAGTAGCAAACCTGATCCTTAACAATTGATATCAAGGCTCAGGAGCCAAAACGTTGAGATATTCTTGTATCTATCAGATACAAAATGTACACTTCAGATTTCCTTGTAAAATTAAACAGTAATAAAGATCCTTTTGTGGACCGGGGGCGAAACAAAATGAGGAAAAACGTGGTAGTCGTCACCGGTGCTCGGGAGAGGACGTTCATTCAAGAATTGTTGAAGGTACGGTCCCCTCCAGAAGTGTTGGAACGGCAAGGTCAATTCCTTTGTTTTTGTTGTATCCTGAAGACATTTGGGTTTCAGATCAAAAGATGAATATGAGGCAAAAGTTCTGAATTCCAGCTTTTATTTCATGCTATTTATATCTAGTTGTGTTAAACAACTCAGGACAGACCACCTTTTGTTTGAAGCCACCCACTTTTCAAGTGAGCAAAAGTATTGAAAAGGTACTGATTGGTGTTTCTAGTTGCTCATGTGTTGCCTTTTAGATAGATTGCTTAAACATTAGATAGTGGTTGCTTATGACTTTGGGTTTCACCTGTGAAATTTGCATTTGCTGTTAAGCAAACATGAAGACCAGAGAGCTGTCTAGGGGAGAAAAGCAAACCATTTTGAATCTGAGAGAATAGGGAAAATCGATCAGAGCTATTGCACAAACAGTCGGCATAGCCAATACAAGAATTTGGAATGTCCTGAAAAAGAAAGAAACCACTGGTGTACTGAGCAGCAGACATAAAACAGGTCTGCCAAGAGTATAAACAGCAGTTGATGACAGAAACATTGTGAGAAGTGTGAAGAAACACCCAAAGACAACAGTCCGTGACATTACTGCCAACGTCCACAGGGCAGGGATGAAGGTATCACAATCCACTGTTCGAAGAAGACTTTGAGAGAAGAAATATACAGGCCATACTACAAGATGCAAACCACTCATTAGCAAAAAGAATCGGAAGGCCAGATTGGATTGTGCAAAGCAGTACAGAGATGAGCCACAAAAGTTTTGGATCAAAGTTTTATGGACTGATCAGACCAAGATTAACTTCTACCAAAGTGATGGAAAGGCCAAAGTATGGAGAAAGAAAGGATCTGCTTATGATCCAAAACCCACAAGCTCATTTGTGCAGCATGGAGGAGGTAATGTCATGGCTTGGGCTGGCATGGCTGCTTCTGGAACGGACTCACTCGTCTTTATTGATGATGTAACTCATGATGGTAGCAGTAGAAGGAATTCTGAAGTCAACAAAACCATTTTGTCTGTCAGTTTACAGAAAAATGCATCCAAAATAATCTGGAGAAGCTTCATCATGCAACAAGACAATGACCCAAAACACACTGCCAACACAATCATCATCAGGGGGAAAAAGTGGAAGGTCTTAGACTGGCCAAGTCAATCACTGGACCTTAACCCAATACAGCATGCATTTGACCTCCTGAAGAGGAGACTGAAGGGAGAAACCCCCAGAAACAAACCTGAACTGAAAGAGGCTGCAGAAGGCCTGCAAAAGCATTTCAAATGAAGAATGCAACAGTTTGGTTAAGTCAATGGGTCGTAGCTTTCATGCAGTTGTTGCAAGTCAGGGTGATTGCCACCAAATATTAAATGTTATTCACTTTTAATTTGTCTGTTCCAATACTTTTGCTCACTTGAAAAGTGGGTGGCTTCAAACAAAAGGTGCTCTGTCCTGAGTTCTTTAACACATCTAGATGCAAACATCATGAAAAAAATGCTGGAATTCTGAACTTTTGTCTTATATACATCTTCTGATCTGAGACCTAAATGTCTTCAGTATACAAAAACAAAGGAATTGACCTTGCCTTTGCAATACCTTTGGAGGGGACTGTATATTCCGTGTAAATTTGTAATATAAGATAATCTTTATTAGTCCCACAGTAGAGACATTTGCGTTGTTTCAGAAGTGAATTTTTATTAGGCTTCACACGATCAGGATTTTTGGGGCCGATTACCGATCAGCGAGTTGAAAAAAAACAACCGATCATCGATCCGATCACTACATGGACAAATGTGTCAATTTAATTTATTTACTGTGTGTGTACTTGCTCAAAAAATTATATACATGCATATAAGTACATACAGTAATTAATGTCTTTTTTTGTGACATTTTTGTTTGTTGGTGTTCCCTGAGATTTTTCAATTGTAAATGTTCCATAAAGGTTCGAAATCACTGCTCTAGTCAGATCGTGTATTCTAATCAGTCAAGTCAAACTAACATTACATGACAGAAATAATAGGTGCTAACTTACTGTAATTAAATTATTTTATTTTTAATTAAATGACTTCACCCACACCGAAACTTTAGAGCATGATTCGACAGGAACGGCAACATGTTTGCGTCCAACCGTTCGTGGTACCAATAGCTTGCTAGGCTACATAATGTTTTGTTGCCTGCTTGCGAGCCGTATCATATTCAAAGTATGTGAACATACCTCTAGCAAGCCTTAAACGAATGTCCTCTCCTGTCCTAAGCACCGGTGACCACCATAACACATTTTTCCCCATTTTGTTCTTATAATACAAAGTCGACGCGCTCCACTCTTATCGTCGCCATGGTAACGAGTGTATCCGGTCGCATTTGAGTTGATAAAGATAAAGCCCAATGATCGTAAAAAACGGGATGCGGCGGTATCGGAATACAAGATTTTATTGCAGTAGTCTTGAGAGAGCAAATTTGTCTTTCACTCATTACGTGTTGTCTGTCTCAGACGTGTTGACTGTTCCACACCGCCATGTTGTTTATTTTTTTGTTTTTTAAAATGACTTTATTGGCTGTCTGTCAGATATTTACAGGTCTATGTCAAAAGACATGCAACAAGGTTAAAAATAAACTAGCTTTTGGATTCAAATATACTGTGCACGATGGCGACGTGGAGTAAAGGTCTTTTGCGGCGCTGAGCAATGACGTCATTGATCGGATCGGCGAATTATGACATTAAAGGTGATCAGCCGATCAGCATAAAATACTAAATATCAGCCGATACCGATCAGCCCAATAAAATCAGTGCAAAGTCTAATTTTTATAGGTTGGCAGCTCCGTGAACAAGTTAATTTTTAGAAGGGGGGTAACTGAACTTTGAACTAGTTTGCATAGAAAATGAACTTTCCCAACACTGATGTTACTTCCATACAGTGTGCTTAAAAGGTTTGCTCTGTGTAGTCACTGTACATATACCAGTATACGCCCATTTGATCTCTTAAGTGGGTACACTTTGAGTCATGAGATGTTGTTAAACATAAATAAAAACAGAATACAATGATTTGCAAATGACGTTCGACCTATATTTAATTCAATACACTGCAAAGATGATATTTAATGTTCAAACTGATAAACTTTATTCTTTTTAGAAAATAATCATTAACTTTGAATTTTATGGCTGCAACACGTTCCAAAAAAGCTGGGACAGGGTCATGTTTACCACTGTGTTGCATCACCTTTTCTTTGAACAGCATTCAATAAACGCTTGGGAACTGAGGACACTAATTGTTGAAGCTTTGTAGTTGGAATTCTTTCCCATTCCTGCTTGATGTACAACTTCAGATGTTCAACAGTCCGGGGTCTCCGTTGTCGTATTTTCATAATGCGCCTCATATTTTCAATGGGAGACAGGTCTGGACCACAGGCAGGCCAGTCTCGTACCCACACTCTTCTACTACGAAGCCACGCTGTTATAACACGTGGAGAATGTGGTTTGGGATAGTCTTGCTGAAATAATCAGGGGTGTCGATGAAAAAGATGTCGCTTGGATGGCAGCATATGTTTCTCTAAAACCTGTATGTACCTTTCAGCATTAATGGTGCCTTCACAGATTCTTTCTTTCTCCATTCTTACTTGACGTACCCATCCCATTGGCACTAACACAGCCCCATACCATCACAGATGCTGGCTTTTGAACTTTTGTGTCCATAACAGTCCTGATGGTTCTTTTCCTCTTTGGCCCGGAGGACACGACGTCCACAATTTCCAAAAACAATTTGAAATGTGGACTCGTCGGACCACAGAACACTTTTCCACTTTGCATCAGTCCATCTTAGATGAGCTCGGGCCCAGAGAAGCCGGCGGCGTTTCTGGGTATTGTTGATCAATGGCTTTTGCTTTGCATAGTAGAGTTTCAAGTTGCACTTACGGACGTAGCGCCGAACTGTATTTACTGACATTGGTTTTCTGAAGTGTTCCTGAGTCCATGCGGTGATATCCTTTACACATTGATGTCGGCTTTTGATGCAGTGCCGCTTGACGGATCAAAGGTCACGGGTATTCAATGTTGGTTTTCGGCCTTGCCGCTTACATTCAGTGATTTCTCCAGATTCTCTGAATCTTTTGATGATATTATGGACCGTAGATGATGAAATCCCTAAATTCCTTGCATTTGTACATTGAGGAACATTGTCCTTAAACAGTTTGACTATTTTTCTCACGCACTTGTTCACAAAGAGGTGAACCTCGCCCCATCTTTGCTTGTGAATGACTGAGCAATTCAGGGAAGCTCCTTTTCTAGCCAATCATGGCACCCACCTTTTCCCAATTAGCCTGTTCACCTGTGGGATGTTCCAAACAGGTTTGATGAGCATTCCTCAACTTCCTCAGTCTTTTTTGCCACCTGTCACAGCTTTTTTGGAACGCGTTACCGCCCTAAAATTCCAAGTTAATGATTACTTGCAAAAAACAATAACGTTTATCAGTTTGAACATGAAATATCTTGTATTTGTAGTGTATTCAATTAAATATAGGTTGAACATGATTTGCAAATCATTGTATTCTGTTTTTATTTATGTTTAGCACAGCGTCCCAACTTCATTGGAATTGGGGTTGTTGGTGACAAACGTGGCAAATGTGTTACAAGAGGAATAAGGGGTAAAATGGGTTATGCACTCAAACAGAAGAGGGGTTTGGAAGCTAGTCAAGTTCTGAGATATTCGAAAGCTCCAGTCATTCCTTCAATTTCCCCGTTATATTGTCTTGATGAATGATTAGCAAAACTGCTCCTCGAGAAAAACAAATATTTCGAACCTTGCGTTGTTTCGAGTGCCACAAAACGGGCCCAATTTTTATCTTATTTTTTTGTAAATTCGATACAACACAGAAGAGTAATGTTAACAAGGAGGACAATGAATGAATGAATGGATAAAAAAAGAAGTGAAATCAGACTTCAAAATCGTCAAGAATTGAGAAATTTTTTGAGCTTCAGATGCTGTGGGTGTGTCGCTGGGTGCTCTGCAAATCCCGCCCGTCTATCCCGCTGTCAATCAAATACTACTATCGAGGCTCCTATCTGCGGGGAGAGGAGCGATGCACATAGCACACGCTTTCACGGGCCGCAGAGTGTCATTCTACCCTTTGCACTTGGGGATTTTTTGGGCACTTTAAAATTAGTATAGACTGGTTCGATGGGAAAAAGTTATCCACAACGATTAGTTCGATGGGAAAAAGTTATTTGCCCCCAACATTTAAAAAATACGATTTTTAAAAAAAATCTATAATTGCAATACCGTGGAACCGTGATATTTTTCAAGGTTATTATATCAAAATTGGTACTTATACACAAATAGGTCTGCTGGATTCACTCAAAACATTTTGTGAATTGAAAACATTGGTTATTGTATCAAATATTTATTTTAAAATGAGATTAAGAACAACATTCATTCATTCATTATATTCACGTTTCAGTTTTCCCACCATTACATCACTGTCGTTTTAGTCATTTTAAGTAAATTTTGTGGGGTCTAGCTTGCATGAAAATTTATTTTGGTTGTTGCTGTCCAGTTTGTCATTCCAAATAGTAAATAGGGTTGCTGATTTTTATATATTTTTGAAAGGAAATATAATGTATTGCATTGTTTTTGGTGTGTGTATCATTTTGATTTTTGTTTGTTTATGTTTCAATATTAATGTTATAACTCAGATAATTGTGATAATTTTGTTCACATAATCAGGATTGACTTTTCATACAGTTTCCTCAAGTTTTCTGAAGTTACAAAGTCAACTAATAACCCATTTTTTGTTTTTAGACTGCCTATGATGGCAGAATATACGGTCTAAAAATCGAATGTGGACCCAGATACCCGGATCATCCTCCTCATGTACGCTTTGTGAACAAGATCAACATGGTTGGAGTACATACATCAAATGGTGTTGTAAGTATGCAGATTTCATCAGCACACTAGCATGTTCACAACCACTCATAGTGACATGAATGGTAATCTAATGTTTAACTCATGTAGAGTACAGTTGTGCACAAAACGTGGGGAGAGTTAACAAATTTGCTTCCATTTCTTAGTTACATACGCACATACATGTATAAATCAGTCGCCTTCCGGCGAAATTCGCCGTTTTGAACGTTAATGTGAATCGTATGGGGGGGTACTAAATACTGAGCAAAGGATTTTAATACTTGTTTGATATTTCAGTTTTTCTTTTTTAATAAATCTGCAAAAATTTCCACAATTCCATATTTTTTTCTGTCAATATGGGGTAATGTGTGTACACGAATGAGGACAAAAATAAATTTAAATGATTTTAACAAATGGCTGCAATCTAAAAAAGAGTGAAAAATTCAAGGGAATCTGAATACTTTCCGTACCCACTGTAAATTTCGCTTGTTACTTTTATTTCTCAATTATTGCTTATTTATCAACTATTTCGTGCGCGAGACTACGACTTCCGCATTGGGCGCTGTTTGCGACAATCTAATAATCTAAGCACTAGTAACGTTTGTCTAGTTCACTAATCAAATGACAAAAGAAAGTCACATGACCTCATACAACGTCTTCTATTGGGCTTCTCGGGCATACGTATTAACACTAGATAAACCAGCCCAACTGATCGTCGTGCCTAAATAGCCACCATTTTGGGAAGGTCTCATTACCATTACCAAGGCAACAGCATGCTACTCGTGTTTCCATTTAGACGAACAAAAACAACAGCTTTCATGTATTTGTCTGATGCTGTCTGCCCAAAGGTGGATATTTCAGCTCACTTATCTTCGTCTTTTCCTTTCGGCTTGTGCCGTTAGGAGTCGCCACAGCGTGTCATCCTTTTCAATGTAAGCCTATCTCCTGCATCCTCCTCTCGAACACCAACTGCCCTCATGTCTTCCCTCACGACATCCATCAACCTTCTTTTTGGTCTTCCTCTCGATCCCTTTCCTGGCAGCTACATCATCATCACCCTTCTGCCAATATACTCACTATCTCTCCTGGATGTGTCAAAACCATCAAAGTCTGCTCTCTCTAACTTTGTCTCCAAAACATCTAACCTTGGCTGTCCCTCTGCTGAGCTCATTTAAAATTTTATCCAACCTGGTCACTCCTCGAGAGAACTTCAACATCTTCATTTCCGCCACCTCCAGCTCTGCTTCCTGTTGTCTCTTCAGTGCCACTGTCTCTAATCCGTACATCATGGCTGGCCTCACCACTGTTTTATAAACTTTGCCCTTAATCCGAGCAGAGACTCTTCTGTCACATAACACAACTGACACCTTCCTCCACCCGTTCCAACCTGCATGGACCTGTTTATTCACTTCCTGACCACACTCACCATTGCTCTGGACGGTTGACCCCAAGTATTTGAAGTCCTCCACCCTTGCTATCTCTTCTCCCTGTAGCCTCACTCTTCCCCCTCCACCCCTCTCATTCATGCAAAAACTCCACAGCCACCTCTCCTAGATGCTTCCATACCTCCACAGGAATGTCATCAGAACCAACTGCCTTACCATTTTTCATCCTCTCTAATGCCTTTCAAACTTCCCCCTTACTAATCATTGCCACGTCCTGGTCACCCCACACTTGACTCCTCTACTCTTCCTTCTTTCTCAGTTTCCTCATTCATCAACTCCTCAAACTATTCTTTACATCTATCCAGCACACTACTGGCACCAGTCAACACATTTCCATCTCTATCCTTAATCACCTGAACCTCTGCACATCCTTCCCATCTCTATCATTCTGTCTGGCCAACCTGTATACATCCTTTTCTCCTTCTTCAGTGTCCAACCTGGCATACGTGTCATCCTATGCCTCTTGTTTGGCTTTTGCCACCTCTACCTTTGCCCTACGTCACATCTCAATGTATTCCTTTCTCCTCTCTGTGTCCCACTTCTTCTTAGTAACTTTGAGGTTTCACCACCAAGTCTCCTTCTCTCCTTTCCTGCCAGAAGATGCACCAAGTACTCTCCGAGCTGTCTCTCTGATCACCTTGGCTGTAGTGGTCCAGTCTTCTGCAAGCTCCTCCTGTCCACCGAGATCCTGTTTCAGCTCTTCCTGAAAAGCCGCACAACACTCTTCCTTTCTCAGCTTCCACCACATAGTTTTCTGCTCTGCCTTTGTCTTTTTAATCTCCTTCAGATTACATCGACTGCACAAGATGTAATCCACCTGCGTGCTTCTACCTCCGCTCTTGTTGGTCGCCCTATGTTCCTGCCTCTTCGGGAAGAAACTATTCACTAAAACCATTTCCATCCTTTTTGCAAAGTCTACCACCATCTGTCTCTCCAAGTTCCTTTCCTGGATGCCATACTTACCCATTACATCTTCATCACCCCTGTTTCCTTCACCAACATGTCCATTACAATCTGCACCAATCATGACTCTCTGTCTGGGATGCTCAGAACTACTTCGTCTAGCTCCTTCCAGAATTTCTCTTTCACCTCTAGGTCACATCCTACCTGTGGGGCATAGCCGCTAATCACATAATACATTAACACCCTAAATTTCAAGTTTCAGCCTCATCACTCGATCTGATACGCTTTCCACCTCCAAGACATTCTTAGCTAACTCTTCCTTTAAAATAACCCCGACTCCATTTCTCTTCCCATCTACACCATGGTAAAATAATTTAAACCCTGCCCCTAAACGTCTAGCCTTACTGCCTTTCCACCTGGTCTCCTGGACTCACAATATATCAACCTTTCTCCTCATCATCATGTCAACCAACACCTGAGATTTTCCTGTCATAGCCCAACATTCAAAGTCCCCACATTCAGTTCTAGGCTCTGTGCTTTCCTCTTCCCTTTCTGCCAAAAAGAACCCGCTTTCCACCTCTCCTTGGTCTTCGACCCACAGTAGCTCAATTTCCACCGGCGCCCTGCAGGTTAACGGTGCCGGGGGCGGACGTTGTTAACCTGGGCCACGACCGATCCGGTATGGAATTCTTTAGTTGAACGCTCATATTTGTTTGGCAAAGTTTTAAGCCGGATGCCCTTCTTGATGCAACCCTGTGCATTTACCCGGGCTTGGGACCGGCCAACAGTTTGCACTCACTTGTGCCTCCCATAGGGCTGCATCAAATTTCAGCACACTTATAACTTGAGAAAACACAGTGCAGGAAATTGCAAATGTATTATTATTATTTTATTTTTTTGTGCTATTTACTCAGTACTTGAGTAATTATTTCACTGTGTACTTTTTACTCTTAATGTCTAGTTCAGACTAGAGGATTCTAGCCCTGATATTGGCCTGATTAGCTATCGCCGCCGATTTCCCAGATTGGACCCGACGTATTTTGTCAGGAATGACAAAACTTCCTGTAGTGTGACATAGTCCACGACCAGCGATTCGGCCCTACAATGCCAAAATGAAAAGTCTTGAATGTTTGATTTTTTATTTTTTATTTATTACTATAATTTTTTGGGGGGATGTCTTGCGTGTAGTGTGACATATCAACGACAACTCTCCGACAGCGCACATCGTCAACCAATAGGACTGCGTATAGTGACCGGCGCATCGCCTCCCGTGCTTGCCGTTGTCAACATTAATTCATGCGCACCAACCAATGTTTACCGACGCCTTTTAAGATGATTCGACGGAACGCCGCCGTGTTTACGTACAATCATTAGTGCTAGCACAAGCTTGCTTGGCTACATAACATTTGTTTGTATTTAAAATACGTGAACATACATCAAGCAGTCCTCTCCCGAGCACCAGTGATGTCATCTGTTTTTGCATTTCTTTGGATTGCGGCATTTTGTTGCAGGTTTTTTCCTTTTTTTTTTCATCTCTTCATGTTGTCAGACAGGTTCTATTTAAGTGATTTCTTAATTGAACAGGTCTGGAGGTAATCGGGCTTGATTGTGGTTTTCCTTAAATAAAATCACCATTTGAAAACTGCATTTTATGTTTACATTGGTTGTGTTTGTCTGATATTTACATTTGTTTACCTTTAGCGTTAAAGTGGGGAACCTATGCAAAATAAATAAATAAATATTTTCATGGCACTGTATGTAAATGTAGCCTTCCTATTGGGTTTATAATGGGTTACCTAACACATCTATAATTTGCTGTTCTTTATAGGTGGACATAAAGGCTCTGACCTCCCTGTGCAGATGGAAAAACAGTTACACCATGCGTACAGTGCTCCTGGAGCTCAAAGAACATATGACAATGAAAGAGAACTTCAAGCTTTCCCAGCCACCTGAGGGCCAAACGTACAACTGATGCATCTGCCCCTACTCCTCCCTGTCATGTACATGCACAGAGGCATATACACACACAAATAAATACATACGTACGCACAGGCACACGCATACACCACATCCCACATCGTCAACACGGGCTTTACCACTTTGGCTACACAACTGTCATTTTGTCCAATATCCTAGACTACGAGCGCCCTCATTGAAAACACCCCATTGGAAGCGGGAGTAATAGACAGGTGACTTCATCACCCAGTGCCCAGTTAACCATTTCGGTCTACAGAAGACGACCTGACTTTACAATCCCCCAAAATACTGTGCATTTTGTTTCTTTTCTTTTTTTTTTTTGGGCCTCTGTGTTATCATCAAGATTGTTAAATAACCGTGTGCATTCTTCATGATTGACACTGTTCTCTGGTTAGGGATTTATATCACTGTGCTGTTAAGTAAAACCCTGAGTGTTAAATGAGGTTCCGTTTTAAGACCATTCCAATTTCTTTTAAACAAAAAAAAACAAAAAAAACACACTTTTTCCTCTTTGTCTGAACTAAAGTCCCATGTCCCAAACAATACTTCACTGAGTCTGACAGGCTATTTTAGTCTTCAATTCGATCCCCACTTCTTGCAATCCCAAAGATGTGAATTATTTGGGGCTTCTTTAAAGAAGTGCATGTCTGGTTCACGGGAGTAGGGGAACTTCAGCAACTTGTGCATCAACAAACGCACTGTAGGCTCATCACTCGTGTGTGTCATATGGTTCATAGCGCTTTGTGATGGTGATTAATTCTGTGGGTTGGGTGGGGAGACCTCTGCATAGAACAGAGTTTGTATTTGGCACTTTTCTGGATCGCCAATTTACAGTGGCTTGTGCTCACTTTTCTTTCTCTCTCTTTTTTTTCCTGGTTTCAGGTTTTTTTCAGTTTTTTTTTTTTTTTTTTTCTCTCTGGGGTTCTTTTTTTGGTTTTATTTTCTGGGCTGTTCTGTGTCACCTTTGTGTACAACCTGAAGGTAGTCAACTTACATGTAGTGAGTGCCCACTGAGCAATGTATGGCTTTGGATGTTTATTTTATAACAGGAGAAATCGATCAGGGTGATGGGGACCTGTTGCATGGTTTTGTTTGAATTAAATGTTATTACTTTTGCACTTTGTGTTGTGATTTCCCAAGGCCTTAAGTAAATTTTGCAAAGGACTAGAAATTGTTAGTGAGCAGAGAATGCAAATGCTACAAACTTTCCCAAAACACATTTCTATCTCTCACGTGGTTGAAAACAATACTGCATTTAAAGGTCTGTCTCCCATCTTTATTGGTCACAAGGTAGAACCATACAGAGTAAAGTGTAATGACCAAAGTTTGAACTAAACTCCACGCTCTTTACCATCTTTATTGGTCACAAGGTATAACCATAAAGTGTCATGACCAAAGTCTTAACCAAACTCTGAACTCTTTAAACGAAATGGCAAAATATCAAAATGGGAACTGACCATATCTACACAGCCATGGAATGTCAATGCCATGTTGCCTACTGCGCTGCACTGGAACCTCTTGAGTTGCAATTTACAACAGTTATTCCTATAACAAATAAATGCATTACAAAGTATATCATCTTTAGTAATTCATTCCAGACTCTTAACTATAAAAGAAACTTCCAATGTTGTCATGTTTTGATTAACATTTTGACATTGTTAGCTGTCATAATCAGATAAATTTCATACATTTACATATGAAATTATGTATACCTATATAATATATGTAAGACAACCAATACATAATGAAGTGTAGCGCGTTACACATTCATTAGATGCTGTGGGAGTATGTATGCGTGTGCCTGGGAGGTGAGTCTTGACAAAAATACACAACGCTACTGTTTTCGCCGGGTGCTCCGGTTTCCTCCGACATTCCAAAAACATGCATTGGGTTAATTAAGGTTAATTGAAGACTCTAAATTGCCCGTAGGTATGAATGTGAGTGTGAATGGTTGTCTATGTGTGCCCCACCTCTTGCACAAAGTCAGCTGGGATAGGCTCCAGCGCACTCGTGACCCGAATGAGGATAAGTGTTATGGAAAATGGATGCATTGACAATGAGGTTCCATTGTCAATTGGAATTTTATGCCAGAGGTGGCCGCACCCTGTTGGCCAACCCCGCACATGCGATGTGAATTATCGGGAAAACCTTTTCCGGTCTAATTTCGATCTGCCCCCTCACCCTTGGCGACAATTTGAATTTGTGGCCACCCCAAAAAGATTTCTGGTCACTTTCGGGCCACCTCACTGAAAAATTCCTGTCTTCGCCCCTGTTTCATGCTTTGGGAAAATCAAAAATAAATGAGCACTATATGCATGAAAACAATGGTCGCTTCTCCCAATCAGTTCTGAATATGTAACAATCTGCTCGTTCCAGAAAATTATATACAGTGGGTACGGAAAGTATTCGGACACCCTTAAATTTTTCACTCTGTTGTATTGCAACCATTTGCTAAAATCATTTAAGTTCATTTCTTTTCTTCAATGTACACACAGCACCCCATATTTACAGGAAAAAAAGACGGAATTGTTAAAATGTTTGCTGATTTATTAAAAAAAAAAGAAAAACTGTTAGGTGTGATGGACAGGATGAGGGCTGTTGTCAATATTGGAATCCAACACACACCAAGCCAAGATCTTCCTCCCATCCCCCCTCACCAGAAACCGCCATAAAAAATCTGACTGATATCGGCGGGGTCTTATCCAGAATAAGTCAGACCCCATTTTTCATCCCTGTAATTACAAGGGACAGAAAGTTGGTCAAAGAAATATGGCACAAAAAAAGTAGAACTACAAACTTAGTGAGGATAAAATGGGAATCGATCAAACCATTGTCTCCAATTATCTCTGCATCTTTCCAAGATCAGGTCACTGGGTAATCAATGTTTATTAATAGCATCATTACAACCAATGACTGACTTTTTGCTACTAAATGAAACGTGGTTAACAGAAAGTAGCTGTAATACCATTTTAAATGAGGCAACTCCAGCAAGTTTTCATTTTATGAACAACTGTCGAAGAGGGAAAAAGGTGGTGGTGTTGCTGTTATTTTTAACTCATTATTTCAGGGTAAAGAAATGATACTGGTTTATTTGAGCTCTTTCGCATATTTCAGTCTTTTTAGTTAAAGGTGACCTAAAGGTTATTGTTTTAATAATTTATAGGCCTCCAAGATGCAACGGAAAATTTATGGAGGATTTTTCAGAACTACTGTCAGTTATTTGTACTGACTATTTTGTCATAATGGGAGACTTAAACATTCATGTAGCACAATAACATGGAAAATAAATCGAAAGAACTCTCTGCTATACAAGACACATTTGACCTCTCTCAACATATTAAGAGTCCAACCCACACTCCAGGTCACATCTTGGACCTGGTCATCTCTCAGGATGTTGAAATTCTATGAGTTGACATGAAGGATATGGCTATTTCTGACCATTTGTGTGTATTCTTTGAATTACAGATTCTCCCAAAAGTTCAGACAACCTCTTTGTCTATTAAGAAAAGGTACATAAATGAGAGCATCGCCACTAAGTTTATGGAGACCATTGCTGTGCCTCAAACTGTGAATGCTGAGACAGTTGATGAAATTTTGGATAATTTCACCTGGAAAATCTCAAATGTCATGAATGCTGTCGCTCCTATTAAAACTAAGACAATCTTGAGGCGACCTAGAACACCGTGGAGGAGCACAATGATGGTAAAGACCTCTAAATCAAAGTGTAGGAAAGCAAAACATAACTGGAGAAAAACTAAACTCCAAATTGACTACGACCTCTACAGACAAAGTCTTTGTAATTTTAACCAAGAGTTAGTCAGGGCTCGACAGCAACACTTTTCTGTAATCATCAGTAAGAACTTCAACAATACTCGCACTCTGTTTGCTGTGGTTGACAAGCCCCCCCCCCTCCCCCAAATTAGCTCCAGAACTCCTAACAGCAGATAAATGCATTGAATTTGCTTATTTTTGTTAAAAAATACAATCCATCAGGTTAAATATCAGAGGAGTGTTGGTGGTCTGATGGTGACCCACCCATGTTCCATGGGTGCTGGAGCGGTGGCAGCTGGTGCCCACCTGGGTCACCTGCTCTGGCTGCTGGTGGGGGCGGTGGGGCCCCTCTGTCGCTCCTCGGGCCCGCTTCCTCCTCTCGTTCAGGCATAAAAGGGATGCTGATCTTCCATTCTGCTCCACCTAACAGCCAAACAGGACAAAAAAAAACATGAAATTAGCCAACATTAAAATAAATGGAAAATATTATAAAATATATATAAAATTATGTCATTAAGAAATGTTTTGTAGCCACTTTTTACAGACTGTTGAAAATATGAATCTCTTGTTTTTCATTCCTTTGATAATTTCTTCCTTTAAACTGCTGCGTTGTATCAAAAACTGTTTTCAATCCCCGACCTCGTCTGTGTGGAGTTTGCAAGGTAGGATAATTGGAGACTCTAAATTGTCCGTAGGTGTGTCGAGGGACTAACAATAGGATGAAATGTCCTTATAAATGGATGGATGGGTAGTACTGTACCTAAAAGTTGAGTACAACTCAACTGTATTTGAAAATGAATACAAATGTACTGTACTGGATTTAAAAAAAAAAAAAAAAAAAAAAAAACATTTCAACTGGTTGTATGCATAACAAGCTTCATTCTAATCGTGTATGTTTGACTGTATCATGTCATAAATGTAAATTTTATCCATCCATCCCTTTTCCGTACCACGTATCCTCATTAGGGTCGCGGGCACGCTGGAGGCTGGGTGCACCCTGAACTGGTCGCCACCAAATCGCAGGTTGTAAATTGTATTTGTATCTAATTCGTGGACTCTTTTGGATACTACTCTTTAAGAATCATAGATCTGACAAAGCATCTGAATATTTCTTGATTAATATGTCAAATTATACTTACTCGCATTCCTAATTATACTTATCCTGTTCGGCATTACTAGGAACTGGCGAGCCCACACAAGCCAACGTCATGCGAAAGGCAGACCGCACGCCGGACTGGTGGCCGGCCAATCACAGGCCACATAAAGAGACTTGACAAGCATCCGCACGCAAACTCATGCTGCCTGCACAGACGTCAGGTGAGTGAACCCCTTCAACCTCAGTGACTTCAGTCACAACAAAAAAGACAAAACAATTTAAACTTCATATGCATTTTCCAGGTGACATAATATCAGACTAAAATGTGTACAAAAAAAAATAAATGGCTTGAATACAGAACGTACGTAGTGTGTCTGCCTTCACAAAAACTTCCACAGTCAAGCAACATCATGTTGTATTCTTAAGACAACAAACAGATGTTACGCAAAGTGATATGCATTTAAAATGACACTGAATGGAATGTACTGTATCATGTTTTTGGTCACGGATGCTTCTGTCCAAGGTTGGTCCGCAAATGGGTTTAGTGTGGGCAAAATTATGATTAAAACAACTCTTTATTTATATGGGAGAGTAAACATTGAACCATTTTGTGCAGTGAGATCAATCATATATAGTGGATAATTGAGTCATGGATATTTCCTCATCCCATTCCTAACTAAATAATGGAATGGGAAACGCGCATCCTAAATCCCTAGGAATCACTTTTGCGATCATTTTAACAATTCATCTCTGACATCACCACATAGCTTCCTCTTTCCTGGATAGATTTGAATTCTAGCTTCTTCTTTTTCCTGCCTTGTCCTAAACCTTGTTTGTGTTTGTGTTTCTTATGGCTTTTGTCTACCTCTGGAATATGGCAAAACAAATGACCGACCATTCGTGGTCAAAGCTCTGCTGCATTCAAAGGAGCGCGTATGCTTTTATCGACAGTGAGCTCGACTTTCGGATTGTCATCAGGGTTAGACGCACCGCTGTATACAATACCGCGTTTCTCCTCACACACAGCAAAGCAAAGCAAATGTATTTCTACAGCGCATTTCATACATGAGGTATTTCAATGTGCTTTACATGATTAAAAGGCATTTAAAAACAAAGAGAAAAAAACACAAAGAAAACATATACTTTGAAATCCATCCATTCTCTGAGCCGCTGAGTGCCGGAGCCTATCCCAGCTGTCGTCGAGCAGGAGGCGGGGTACACCCTCAACTGGTTGCCAGCCAATCGCAGGGCACATACAAACAAACAACCATCCGCACTCACATTCACACCTACGTGGCAATTTAGAGTCTTTAATCAACCTACCACGCATGTTTTTGGGGTGTGGGAGGAAACCGGAGTGCCCGGAGAAAACCCACGCAGGCACGGGGAGAACATGCAAACTCCACACAGGCGGGGCCGGGAATTGAACCCCGGACCTCAGAACTGTGAGGCAGACGCTCGAACCAGTCGTCCAGCTGGTTAAAATCCTTGCACAAAATACTTGCATGAGAATATTGACAAAGACTTTACAGAGTTGAATGTCATCTGCCTCCTTTTCATGTTGTGTTGTTCATGTGTCCCGTGTACAGTACCGAGTCCACAATTACGTCAGTGGCCACATCTTATTGTATTGGTCCAGTCACTGTTCAAATAATACACTAACTATTATAATGTGCAGGGTATGTGATTCTGTCTTTTAGAGTGACAATGAGAGACATCCAACCCTTTCCCACACTGCTATTGAATGAATAGTTAGATGTCAAAACGTAAACACGTGTGGTAGGTGTGTTCCTTCACAGATGTTCAGGTAGCACCAGTTTAACTGTAGATCTCAGAGGAGCGACATCCTGCTAACCCAGTCTGACCAGCTCCATGCATGCCGCTTGCTCCTTTGAGCTCTGTGCTGACTTAACTACTTACTTCTTCCCGCTGAAGCTCCTCTTGATCTTTTTATATGAATTCGGTGATCTGAGAGTCGTGCATCGGATGTAGCCGTCACGATGTTACTGGGTCAACTCAACTAAAACCTCAAAGATTATTCAAGGTTTCCAATGCCAAAGGTGCAAATACAAATACTGCCGCTGAGAGGTGGTGTCAATTTACCATTTGCTCTGTTCTTATTTATAGTTTTGGCATGAATAGATTTCAATGGCTCCACTGCGTAACAAAAAAAATACCAATGAACTAGAGTGACTTTGGGAGAAATTTGAGGGCAGGGCAGGGGTGCAGTAAGCGGGAGAAGAGTGATGACAAGGGCCCTAGATAATCGGATTCTCCATTTGTGGCATTGAAGTGGTGAGGCCAAAAAGTGATCATTTAGTCCCAGGGCCCCAAATCCCAAGAGTTGACCCTAGCACGGGTGGTCGCCAAGGCTGCAAATTCTCTCCCAGTGTGACTGAATGTGACATGGTGTCTGCTGCCTCCTGTGGGTTGACTCACCAGGCCCTGCGTGGGTCCATAGTGGGAAATGTTTTTAGGTTTTGGAATGTCCCCTGCTACAACCCACTAATCGCACCCACCCACGCACGCAGCAATTACAAAATCCCAGCAGATGGCCTGGAGACAAAGAGGGTGTGAGGATGAGAGCCCCCCCAACAACTAGCACAAATGCACCTTGTCCAGCAGGCACACACACACACACACTCTCCTTTTCTCTCTCTCCTGCTCTCTCTCCAATTCAAGACAAATCTACAGCATCAGCTTCATTTCTTGTTCATGTAGAAACAGCAATTTAACCTTGAATTGTCATCCTTGTTAAATTAACATGGAGACATTATCCTAAATGATTCCTGCTGTCCTTTATCAGTTAAGAGTTCCCATTTGGGCCCGCCTGGCAGGTAATTCTCCTTTTGACAGTGCAATTGAACTGGCCTACACTGAGGGGCTATTTGGTGAAGAGCCATTTAGGATAAGTGCTCTCAAGGCCAGCCAATGATACTTGGAGAGACAATGTCACCCTCACTGGCACTATCAGTTGATTATGTGTTGAATTTGAACCCAAAGGAGGGGGGTAGGGTGGGGGTGGGGGGAGTTGAGTGGTTGGTTGTCATCAGCGTAGGAGTGAAAGGTCATTCCACATTGGAGGACACTGTGGCAGGTTATAAAGGGGTTATTCCAGGTGTTTAGACACTAAAAAAAAAGAATCCCACCGCCCCACTCGTCAGTAGCACTGCCTTGCTCATTTTCTCACATCCCATCCTTCCCTTTTCCGTCTTCTCTTGGTTCGTTATCGCATGTCCTCAGCGGGTGCCCCCGCCCCCCAACCCTACAAATGTCTTGTTAATGTTACTCTCACAGCTGAACCCTGAACTGGTCGCCAGCCAATCGCTAACTTCTTGCAACATGGCAAATATACTGTACCTGTTCAGTGTAAACAAATTCAAACAGGTATATGTTGTTTTGACTCAACCTGTTTATTAGCGAGTCTGCTGTTTAACTAATGTTAGCTAGTAATGAGCAGTCAACTTTTTGTGACGCTTGTCTGACGAGACAAACTGGCGCTACTGCTTTTGTCATGTAACACGTCACCGCTATTTTTGTTCATTTTGCTGTGCTGTCAATGCATTTCCAACAAACCTGCGAGTACGAGGTGCCATTACAAAGCTCTCCGACCCTCAACGTCTCATTGCGATGTCAGTTTGGAACTGGGGTCAAGCCAGCCTCCGCTCGTAAACAAGAAGTCAAGCCAGCCGCCCTAATTTTTGTTCATACTAGGTATTACGGTAATAAGTCGCCAACTAGCGGCGAAAGCCACCTTCCAAATAAAAGCCTACCGCCAATAGGCCGACAGGGACGTCAATGCTTCGGATTTAAAATAATGATATTAAAAAAGCTCTCTGTTATAACGCAACCGGGAATGCAACCAGCAAGGTTCATTCGAATCTTGAGATGCATTAAATAATAAACTTTATTTGATATCTGCATACATGAATGCAAGTATATCTTTTATCCCCAAAATATAAAAAAGAATCCCATCGGTATCGCAAGACCAGTCCTGATCTGTGGGACATGAGACCACCAACGACTCCACGATATTGTATTTCAAAATAAAAGTCTCTGAAATCTGCATATTTGGCTGTCATCACACCTGATTTAAAAAAAAATCTTGTGGATTACTTCTATCATCTGTCATTTCTCTACTGCCGCTTTTTAACGTGCATCGTTTCCTTCTTTTATTGAGCTTTGTGTAAAGCAAATGAGTTACAAATTGATTCATGGGATTGCTTTAATATTTTGGTTTTTCTAGTTTTCATGGCGTTCCTTATCTAAATAGCAATAAAGCGATGGCAGACATCTGTAAGACGGTTGGTTTCTTTACTAAAGTAAATACATTATTTACAAATGCAAAACAAATTTCAGTCACGCTAATCCTGTTTTAGGGTTGTGAGGGAAAATACCCATTTTCCAGTTTTATACAAGTTAACAATTCTTAATGGTAGGTCTTCTGCGAGGTCTTTGAGCAAGGCATGCTCCACATCAGGACAGGAGACAATTCTAACCTGGTGTGTGTTTTTTAAAGCTGGCCAGATCAGCTTGAAGCCACACCTTCAATCTTGTCTCATTGATGACTCGGTTGCTGTGATGAGCTATCTTGGAGAATATGGAGCCTCGAGGTTTATCTCCTTTGTCCTCCCTGTCCTGTGAATGTTTACATGTTATAACCTCAATCCGGTTATATTTTTCATCATAGGAGTCTTTTAGCCGGCGGCACGGTGGACGACTGGTTACAGCGTCTGCCTCACAGTTCTGAGGACCGGGGTTCAATCCCCGGCCCCGCCTGTGTGGAGTTTGCATGTTGTCCCCGTGCCTGCATGGGTTTTCTCCGGGCACTCCGCTTTCCTCCCACATCCCAAAAACATGCAGGGTAGGTTGATTGGAGACACTAAATTGCCCGTAGGTGTGAATGTGAGTGCGGATGGTTGTTTGTTTGTATGTGCCCTGCGATTGGGTGGCAAGCAGTTCAGGGTGTACCCCGCCTCCTGCCCGATGACAGCTGGGATAGGCTCCAGCACGCCCGCGACCCTAGTGAGGAGAAGCGGCTCAGAAAATGGATGGATGGATATTCTTTTCTTCTTAAATTATCCAAGAAGCGCTCCCTTCACGTTGACATTTGGCATACAGGAGGTTTTATTCCCTCGTTGCACAGCCTATCGTGTGAAGCTGTTCGTCGATGAGAGCGAGGAACATTAGTGGTCTCTACTGACCGGCATGATGCTAACATTGTCATCTTGCGATTACAGTGTGCATGACATACTTGCATTGTCTGCAAGATGAATATTCAGCTTAAATATAAACAAACAGATGTGGCTTTCTAACAAGCGTTAGATTGTCTAATGTTGATGTTCTTTTTCTGAAATGTTACATTTCAGCCAACTTTTTTCTCGTTAGTCAATCGGGAGGCCTGCAGTTCTTTAGATGTTGTCCTGGGTTCCATTGTGACCTGTATGAATTGGATGTAGTCAGTGAAAATTAACTCAGCTTTCCAAAAAAATGTGATTAGCCCGACTTAATTCATGAGTTAACAAATATGTTTTTACACAGAGCCAGGTAGCTTTGAAAAACATTTTTCCTCCTTAAAAAAAAAAAAAAAACTACTCTATCCTGACCCTTTAACCAGCCTATTTTATGCTGATAAAGGAGGCTGTTGAAAGTCATATCCAGTGACTCATTTTAATTTTTTTGTTCCAGACATAGTGGAGCGGAAATAAGCAGGGGCGTCCATGAAAAAAACGTTGCTTGGATGGCAGCATGTTTCTCCAAAACCTGTATGTACCTTTCAGCATTAATGGTGCCTTCACAGATGTGTAAGTTACCCATGCCATTGGCACTAACACAGCCCCATACCATCACAGATGCTGGCTTTTGAACTTTGCGTCCATAACAGTCCGGATGGTTCTTTTCCTCTTTGGCCCGGATTACACGACGTCCACAATTTCCAAAAACAATTTGAAATGTGGACTCGTCGGACCACAGAACACTTTTCCACTTTGCATCAGTCTATCTTAGATGAGCTCAGGCCCAGAGAAGCCGGCGGCGTTTCTGGGTGTTGTTGATAAATGGCTTTTGCTTTGCATAGTAGAGTTTCAAGTTGCACTTACGGATGTAGCGCCGAACTGCATTTACTGACATTGGTTTTCTAAAGTGTTCCTGAGCCCATGTGGTGATATCCTTTACACGATGTCGGTTTTTGATGCAGTGCCGCCTGAGGGATCGAAGGTCACGGGCGTTCAATGTTGGTTTTCGGCCTTGCCGCTTACATGCAGTGATTTCTCCAGATTCTCGGAACCTTTTGATGATATTATGGACCGTAGATGATGAAATCCTGAAATTCCTTGCAATTGTACGTTGAGGAACATTGTCCTTAAACTGTTGGACTATTTTCTCACGCACTTGTTCACAAAGAGGTGAACCTCGCCCTATCTTTGCTTATGAATGACTGAGCAATTCAGGGAAGCTCCTTTTCTACCCAATCAGCCTGTTCTCCTGTGGGATGTTCCAAACAGGTGTTTGATGAGCATTCCTCAACTTTCTCAAGTCTTTTTTGCCACCTGTCCCAGCTTTTTGGGAACATGTTGCAACCATAAAATTCTAAGTGAATGATTACTTGCTAAAAACAATAGTTTATCAGTTTGGACATCAAATATCTTGTCTTTGTAGTGTATTCAATTAAATATAGGTCGAACATGATTTGCAAATCATTGCATTCTGTTTTTATTTGTTTAACACAACGTCCCAACTTCCTTGGAATTGGGGTTGTACTTATTTCAGCCTCTCTGTGTTTGTGTGTGTCTGTGTGTGTATATATCGTCATCACAATGCACTTTATTCACATCGCAGGGTATGCTGCGATGTTGGTGTACTGTAATATACAGTAAATCAACCGTAATATTCAAAGTGACCAGCAGAGGGACAGAGATAAATTATTTTGTTAATGCAGTCAACTAGAGCTGCGAGGAATGCAAAGTTATCAATGTCCTTTCACCATCGGTCCTGTCATACAGTGTTGCATGTTTTTGTTTGTACATTAAGGCGAAAGGTCCTGCTTTTGTTTTAATTCCTCATTTTCGAACACCATTCAAGCAAGTTTTTGAGATTGTTGGGTGAAAGGTCGCCAGCCAATCGCAGGGCACATAGAAATAAACAACCATTCACGCACGCATTCACACCTAAGGGCAACTTAGAGACCTCAATCAACCTGTCTATCACTGCAAAAAATAAATAGAAGTAAAGATTTCGTGTGATTTCCAGTTTCAGATACTGTAAGTGTGGTCATGATCAAAGACGAAGGTGGCGTGTGTTCGGTGTGGTATACTGTAAACCGTTTTCGCTACTTCATTGAGAGACAATGGTCGACAAGATGTTTTGTGTCGTGTCGCCCGCGTGCCCCCGCACATCTATTGTCCCCACTCGGACGGGTGAAAGGGGGAGGAGCACGCGGTAGGAGTTGCGGCGGTGATGCTTTCCGCTTTGGTTGGGAGAACGCACAGACGGCCGGCGTTAATGTGATGCGTGTCCCTCGGGGCGTTCGATGGATTAATGCTAAGCAGCTCCCTCCGCCGAAGCGCCACCTGATCTTCGGGGCTCGTGCCCCGCACATAAAAGGCTGCAGTCGTGCTGAGCTCAGCTCGTTGAGCCGTCTATCCCCCCGCTTCCTCCGCCCCTTAGCTCTTTCTCTCTCTTTCTGTGCCTCTGCCTCCTCCTCACCGCTTTCCATCTTCATCTCCAGCCTGTCGATACTTTTTCTGTTCCTGGTGTTTTTCACACATTTGTTTCCCCTCTTCTCTTCCCTTCCTATAAAGCTGAGCTCATGCGGACACGTCAAAGCTTTTCTGTACTTTGTTTGCCGTTTGTTTGTCTTTTCACATTTGTCCATGTGAAGTTGCTGAGGCTGAAGTTGTCGTTTTTTTTTTTTTCTTAGTTCGGGAACAAAATGCCCCGCTCGTTTTTGGTGAAGCAGCCCAAGGTTCATGATTCCCTGCCTTCCAACTACTATCACCACAGTCAGCATGACTGGGATGATTCCTGCTCTGTGACACGTGCCATCACAGAGTCAGCCACCAACTTGGCTGTACATCTGAGTGAAAACGGTGAGTTGATTTGCACTTCTTCCCGAATACTTCTGGACTGCAAAAACGCGAAATATTACCAAGCGAACGCATCTTATTTCTGTGAATTTATTCATTTTGTCCCTAAAAATCTGCCAACGGAACGAGTATAAATTGACTATCAAAAAAAAACCTCTTGTATCTTAAAACTAATATTTTTGTCTTGCTGAAAATTTGGGAAAAAAGTCAAAACTATCTTCAGGTAAGATGGTTTCACTAGAAATAAGATACATTTTTGCGTTTTTGCCGTGTCGTCTAGTAGCATTTGTTCATTTCGGGATGCTCGAAGAGGTTGTTTTTTCACCGGCTCCGTCAGATTAATGCTCAAAGTCGATGAAAGATCGGTCTTTGGTTTTAGCTGAATTTGGGACTCCAATAATAATGCTGATGTGTGTACAGTATGTGGGATTCAAGCTTTTGTCGGCTCCAAATGCAAATCACAAAGAGACATGAAACGAAAACAGACCGCCGCATGGGACCGAGTCGCGCTTAAATGCTGCAGGTGCCCTCGAATCTCACCTCTTCTCGCCCCCACCCCCACTTCGCTCATCTCTCCGTCTGATCATGCAGGATGTTAGGTAGCCACAGGGAGTGGGATTGCGGCAACACAATCCCCGTGTGGAGCGGTCAGAGGTGATTGAGCAGGATGGGTATCGACTGGAAAAGAGAGAGTGCTGCAGGTAATCTGATAAAGTGCCACATGAGCAGTACATTGGCAAGCAGTAGATTGTAATCGCTGTGAGTTGTGATATTAGCAGCATGCGCTGCTTTGTATTTGGCGGCGAGGAGCATCTCAAGAAATGCACGACCGGATTTTCCACCGAGCCCATTTGAACGGAATCATCTTTTCCCCCCAGATTCGGGGTGCCAGCTGTCTTCTTGCCTTTGTTTTTGTGTCTGTGGCGGTGGGGCTCAATAAAACCACAGACCGCTGTCAAGATCCCCCCACCCCGAATCACACGCTCGGAGATAAAGACCCTCCTTTTCCCCCTGGGCCAAAACGCAGCTCACCACCTGTCACTCGGTTTGACCCATTAGCATACTCACGAACCCCTTCAAAAATGGGACAGCTCGGCACAATGATGTGATTAAAATGATTTAGCGGGGGGGGGGGTTCCCAGCTAAAACTGAGGCGCTGCGCTTTCACGCCAGCGATGCCGCCCCAGCTGTGAGGCGGCGACAGGTGGAGCGATTGGGAGCCAAATGCTTGCACTCGGGATGTTTTGCCAAAGTCAGCACATTATGTTGGACTTACATTCCTACATAGTCCTTTCTGAAAGGCTTTTTTTTTTTTTTTTTAAGGTATTGTTGAAATCACAAGCTGTATTGATCCGGACGACTATGCACTAAGGACTCATGAATATTTCATACTCAAAGCCTGCTGAATCGGCCTCTTACAAAACGCTTCCTGTATTCATTTTTGTAATTAGATGACGAAGGACTCCGTTTCGCGCGAGACAGTAGTTTCATTCAAGCCTGTCCACAGCGAGTGAACAGTCCTTGTACAACAGTGCTCCAGGTGACACTTCTCACATTGGCCATTTTCATATTGTATAATTTATAATATAATTTGTAATAACAGCACAGACATGCAATAGTTGTGACACTCTCACCAAATCATACAATCATACATGTTCGTTCATGACACCATTTTGTTGACTGCTGCTGCGTGAATGGAAAATGGCTGCCTCATCCTGGCACTTGACCTCACAAATTCCTCCGGTGGATTGCCACAACATAATGGGGCTCTTCCCCAGTGGCGCTAACCAGAAAGAAAGTTTGAGCGGGTTTGTAAACGAAGCACAAAATGTAACTCTGAAGACACGAAGACGCATTTGTGTTCGTTTTCACGGAAAAAAGGGCAGATCAAGCAATTGGAGAATAATCCGATATATGCAAAAATGTGTTATGAGCATCGTCAGAAAACATGTTGCAAATCGTGACATTTCATTTCGGACGCCTAATGGTGAAGACATTTTGGCATTCAAAACTTGAAAAATCTTTTTTTCCTGAGAAACAATTAGGACCTTTTTATGGATAACAGATATCAGTAAAATGTATTGATTTGAAAAGGTTCAGCGGGCCTTTCCTATTGGTCACTGTCATCACCGTCATCAAATGTAGCGCTACAGTTTTCATTTTGGTGAATGTTTTGAGTCAAAGAGTTGGGGATTTCATTTCCTCCTTACGTGAAATGTGTCCTTCTTTTCCCAGGCTACATTCGGGATTACGTAATGTTGCAAAACACCGAGATGTCCAAGGCGGCCTCTGGGGCGTCGTACTCCCAACGATGCGTCGGTGGCAGCACCGGGGACGAATTCTCCGACCGTGACACGGACGATCCGGATAGCCCGGTCGAGTCAGAACCGGTAGCGAGCGCCGTCGACGCGTTCCTCGTTTCCGACGGACGCTCCGGCCGGAAGTGTCCGTCGGACGGCGGCGAGAGTCGAAGGTCAGCGGAGCGCGGTTCAAAACGTAAAAGCAAAGGTGGCCACGTATGCGGTGAGTGTGGCAAATGTTACGCGACCTCCTCTAATCTGAGCAGACACAAGCAGACTCACCGTAGCCCGGACAGCCGGCAGGCCAGGAAGTGTCCCACCTGCCGCAAGCTGTACGTGTCCATGCCCGCGCTGTCCATGCACATGCTGACCCACGACTTGAAGCACGGATGCACGCTGTGCGGTAAAGCTTTCAGCCGGCCCTGGCTCCTGCAGGGCCACATGAGGTCCCACACTGGCGAGAAACCATTCGCCTGCGCCCACTGCGGTAAAGCCTTCGCCGACCGCTCAAACCTCCGCGCCCACATGCAGACGCACTCCGCTTTCAAGCGCTACGCGTGTAAACGCTGCCGCAAAAGCTTCGCGCTCAAGTCTTATTTGAACAAGCACTACGAGTCGGCGTGCTTCAGAGGGCGCCGAGCAGAGGACGGCTGCGGCTCGGACTGACTGACTGACAAGGGAACCGTTCCTGCCAAGAGGAATACTGCTGGCTCATCGCACGCACGCACGCACGCACGCATACGTAATCCCGCCTCTTGATTCATGCGGCAACATTTGAATGATGATTCCAACTCTTCAGGAATTCTGTGCCAAGGGTTATTTGAATTCTAATTGAATCCATAATGGCAAAGACACTTGTGGAAAAAAAAAAAATTCTAATTTAGCAATTTCTTTGGTTTTACATGGGTCGATGTCTCTGGATGATTTTAAACTTTAGGCATTCATAGCAAAGGGGATCCTTATTGAAATGCTGGTGGCTCACCGAATGAAGGGGACATGAGTGCATCACGGTAAAGACATCCAAATTGTGCGATTACACAATTCAAACTCTCCGATGATCCCAACTACTCACGAAACCCGTTGCACTCTCGTCTTTATACTTTGGTGAACACATGCAACAGTTCTGACACTTTCACATATTCGTTCATATCTCCGAAATGGCACCATTTGTTTTGCTGTCCGCTATTGTGCGAATACAAAATGGCTGCCTCATCCTGTCTCTCCAGTGGCGTTAAACGCTAAAGACAGCACGAGTGACAAACACTGACCGTTTGGAAAAGAACCACCGAACAGAGGATGTTTTCGTGGGAAAGGCATATGAAGTAATAATCCCCAAATGTAAGGAGCATCTTCAGAAAACCGTGCAAATCATTCAACTTCATGTCGGACACCAAATGCTGGAGACATTTGGGCATTCAAAGATGGAAAAATGCTACTTTTTTTCTTTCGAACCAATTACCTTTTGATGGATAACAACTGCCAATAATTCAAATACTCATATCAGTAAAATGAAATGATTTTCAATAGGAAATTTGGTGGGCCACGTCTTCACCATGATTGATCAAATCATATAAAAATGATTCACAATTTTTTTTTTCCATAAATTTGATTTCAATTCATTCATTCCATTTACATTCATTTTTTTTTTTTTCATCAACATTTTTAAATTGAATAATGGTTTATTTTTTTTGTATGCATTAATTTGGTGCGGCACCGACCCTTGTGAGGCGGGGAGGAGGGGGGGGGGGGTCTGCATTCCAGGCTCCAGCCTTCCTGCGCTTGTGTGGGGTTTCTCCGGGTACTCCGGCATCCTCCCACATTCCAAAAATATGCTTCTTAAATTAGGTGAGGACTAAATTGCCCTTAGGTGTGAATGATTTCTTTTTTATTTTTGCTGTACTGGAGTCGCTAGGCTGATTTTAGAGGGGCTAAAGCCTCGACCCCCCCCTCCCACCCTATTGACAAAATCATTTTCAGGGCTGGGACACCCGAATCCACTGAAAGTAGCGACGCCCCTGGTATACCGTAGCGAATGTGCTCTTTCCCTGCGATTGGCTGCTGCAACCCTAGCGAGGATGAGCAGCATACAAATTGGACGGATGGATTCATTTATTCAACTATTTCTTGGTATTTATTCTTATTTATTGTGGGACCGAATGAACTGGAGAAAAGATATTCTGCCGTATTATATTTATTCTCGCTCATCAGCTTGGTGAAAACAATAAAGACGATGAAATGAAATCATGTAATATCCCTCTCGTTTATTGGTGTTTGTCAAATTATGCAAACAATACACAGTAAACGGCTTCAAATGCACAAATACAAGAAAAAAAACAGATTTTTTAAAAGTTGTTAAAGCTGTGACAAACTCAAACATAGTATATGTATATGATATATATATATATATATATATATATATATATATATATATCTACTTGCAACTGTAATGGTTCCTTCCAGCGCATTCAGTTCACATGACGTCCTCACATTATTTTCTAATTTAGTTCGGTTATCCCCGCTTGCATCCGAAAAGTCTTTAAGTCACGTGTCACGCTGCATTCACACCGGACGCGTTTTGACATTCCACGTGGCGCGGTTACATATGGACAAGTTGCCATATTAGGTGAAAGGAGCAAACGTATAAAAAAAAATTTGGTTATTTTTCTGATTTTCAAATCATATCACACATATGGAGTCAATGTTGGCCCCTCCCAGAAAACTAGAATACAGCTGAACTCGGTCAGTTTGAAAAGAATTGAAAGCCGTTTACCTTCCGGCTCGCCCTTTTCCCACACAAACTCGTGCGCTCGTGTCACTCGTTTAAGGTGATCGGCAACTCAACTATGCGGTGAACTTGGAGTTATGAGTTGTAGACGCTGAACCTGAGAAGCACAAAGAATTCAGATCATTACAAACACAATCGGCGTCCCCAGTTATAACAGCCATTATTATTATTGTGGAAAAGAAGAATGGAGTGCAAAAAGCGTGACTAGAAGAAATGCATCATTGTGTGACGGTGCCTTTTTCTCTCTTATTCCGCTTCGGAACTGATAACACCCCTCCCCTAACATCTCTGGGTTGGCTACCGACAATATATATATTTCTATATTTGGTTACCCCTTCTTAGGCGGCACATCTGCCTGTTCTGAGGCCTCGCCTCTGCGGAGTTTGCATGTTCTCCCCGTGCCCGCGTGGCTTTACTCCGGTTTCCTTCCACACCCCAAAAAACATGCGCGGTAGGTTCATTGACAACTCTAAATTGCCCGTAGGTGTGAATGTGACTTGACTGGCGACCTGTTCAGGGTGTACCGTGCCTCTCGCCCGCAGTTAGCCGGGAGAGGCGCCAGCATACCCGAGTGAGGGAGCAGAAGCGGTGCAGGAAGTGGATGGATGGTTACCCCTTCTCGCCAACAGAGGGAGCACCTCGCAAACTCAACCCTGGCCTCCTTTGTGGTCGAGTCAGAATTGTTGCAGAAAAACTCAACGGTGTTCAACAGCACTGCGGGTCATATCAGACGCACCCGCGTCCTTTCATTCATGTCTGGAAATTGCTGCGGCCCGACCACAGGGAGCTCGCCGGGTCAGGAGTCATGAGAACCGGGCGTGCCGCTCCAGACCAAGCTCCATACTAAACTCTCGGTGACCTTCGGCCCCTTCAGCCTCGTGGGAAATAACAAGTATGCGTCTCAATAGACCTCGGCCTGGATCCAGCTATTTTAGACACAATGGTCAACACTGAAAACTTACAAGCCATGCGATACACACATGCACAGAACACATACTAAAAGTTGGGAATACTTTTGCTCATATTAATCAATAAGAGGAAAATCCCATTTCAAAAAATGGAATTAGCATCTTCAGAAAATGTTGCAAATTATTCAGTTTAATTGGGTCCATAACGCTAAAGACAATCTGGCATTAAAAGTGTGATATACATCACTTTTGGACTTCTTTTCTGAGAGACAAGTATTACTGCCAATAATTCAAATACTCCAGTAAAATTAATTAACTGCTTACCAATGAACAAGGAGCACATGACTGGCGTCTCCACAACACGCGGCGGCGGCGGAGCCTTTTTATAGCCTCCTTCATCAGACCTCAACGCAAGTCTTTTACAATATGTCAGACAGAGATTTACTACCAACTCGTAGATTTGGATGAAGCCGTTATCAGCAAAAGCCTTCCCTCAGACGTCCCAGGTGGCTTTAGAGGAAGTGCTGGAGAAGCACCAAAAGCAGGCCCCGTGGACATTAAAGGCCGCAGAGTGGCGTTCGCGAAACGAATTGTCGTCAGTGAGTCAACTTCCCGGATGACGCGATGTTCTGTCAGTTTAGGGGTCCCGTAGGAGAAGATGACAACCTTGCACATCAGTCCGGGATCAAGAAGCAGCTGCTTTCTCAAGCTAGCAGCCCCACGGGGTAAAGAGGGGGCCCTCGGTTTACAAAGGTGCACAGCATATTTCGTCTTTGCAAACATCGCACAATGAAACCCTTCTATGCCACGAATAGACAACAATGACATGCAAAACAGTATGTATGGCGGTCACTGAGCGCGCCTTGTTTTGCAGCGTGATAATGTATCCAAATTATTCCAAATTCCGCTGCGCAGACCAGTCCATCGCGTGGCGTTTGCAACCCGAAATGCCGACTGTCGCCACCTTTGTACACCGAGGAGCATCTGTGCGCTACCTTTGAATCGAGATGTGGATGACTGAGGCGCTGACGCCGTTTGTTGAACTTTTACTGACAAAATGCCCCGCCTGCCATGACAGCTCAGCGGGTCAGGATCTGTAAAATACAACTGGAAAGGACGTACGGGAGTGAATGGAGTGGTCGGATAGGAGCAAGGGTCCAATAAAAAAATCATGCTCTGGCTACTGTACAGAGTGGCCAAATTTTGCTTTACTCTTTGAGAAATGGATCATATACAGTAAAAATCAAAAATATTTCACGATTTCTAGCCTGTCTTTTATGGCCGACGCCATTTTAACTCAGCGCGCATAGTTTCTGTTGATCATGGATCAGTGTTCGGCGTCCGACAGCTGAGCCCAAGGAGCTGCGCAGATGTCCATGGCAGCACCGCAACTGAAGCAGAAAAAGCTGAAGCTCCGGCGCGCCCGCGACCCGCGTGACGAGAAAGCGGTACAGGAAATTGGAGTATTTAAACATTACAAGTGTTCACAACGCACAATTGAATAGTTAGCTTGATTTCGAGGCCGTAGTACATATGATTCCAAAGTGGGACTTGGCAGAGGCGCCCAGGGAAAGAAAGCGCAGTGGGGTCGTGCTGCCGGCAGGCCGAATGCGGTAACGCACCACGGTGTCCCGCTCTATGAGCGCGGCCAGGTTCTGCACCGGTCACGGCTGTTAGTGCGGCCGGACGCAGGTGGCCCGCTTCGATGTGTTGAGATGTGGTGCTTGTAAAAACGGGCGCTTTGATGGGACGTCGCTCGCCGCCACTCAGTCCCACTCTGCCTGCGTAGCACGAGTCAGTCTGGAAGCCATTTGCTTAGTTTGCACCAAGAACGTTCAGGCTTCATCAGCCTCCGCATCTGGCTGACAGTTTATTTACCCTCAGCACTTAACCCATCACAGTGACCCTCTGAGGACACGAGCCAATCCTGGGCTCAACCGTGTTTCCGCCATACGCACTTTTTAACGCACGTACAGAAGGAACAGTTCCAATGTGTCTCATTTGGTCCTTTCTCTCATTCCGCGTTGTCGGCGGCTTTCATCCGGATCGATCACTGGACGCCGGGCGGCTGCATGTTCAGGCGGGGCCCTCGTGGGGACCGGGACGACCGCGGCGCCGGCTCAGGACGGAGACATACGCGGGCGCGTCCGCAGACGTTTTCGGGGGCGGGTGCTCAAACCCGAAAAAGGGCACCCATTGCCAAAATTATTCATACGAGTAAGAAAAAAAAAAAACTGTCATATGTATTTAACTTATTTATTGCTGTTGAAACTCTCAAGTCAATAGTACAATTACTAAAAAAGGAGGTGAAGTGAAGCAACAGTGGCTATAAAAAGTCTACACACCCCTGCTCAAATGCCAGCTTTTGGTAATGTAAAAGAAATTAGACCAAACTAAATCATTTTCAAACTTTTCCACTTTAATGTGACCTATGACCTTTACAACCCAATCAGAAAAACAAATCTTTTTGAGAGGAGGTGAAAATAAACAACAAGATAATGTGGTCTCACCAGTGAGCACACCATGTTAGAACTGGGGATATGGCTGGCTTCGGAATTAACCGCGCACGTTCAAAGTCATATTAGGTTGCACACACATGCCACCATTTAAAGTATCTCTGATGTACCCCAAATACATTTTCACATTTTCTAGTAGGCCTTTTCTGCCATTTTTGTCGTCACATCTCCCAACATAACCCGTGCTCTGCAAAGATCTCTATTGCACAGAAGGGTCCGAAACATTTGCGAAGCATCGACTGAAGCAGGAACGCCGCTAAAACGGTCATCATGACAAAGAAAATAGGGCAGTGACATGACCGAGAACTGGAAGCCGTATCTTATCTAAGACGGCCTTTTTTTTCCAATCCAGGCCAGGGCAAAAGGGCAGGTGCTTGAGTACCACCCGGTGGGCTATGTGTGCACGCGCCCGAATGTAGGGCTATTCCTTCCTTTCCGGAAGGGGTCGACCCCGCCCCTGCAAGAGGGCCCACCCCCGCCATGGAAGACACTCCCGCAATACGTCTCGCAGAAAGGGGCATTTGCCTCCTTTGCGTGCAGCTGTCAGACTGGAGAGCAAGAGAGCGGTCTCGCTCTAATCGCCACGCTGAGGCCGATGTCCGCGCATTCCTTCTCCTTCTCCCTCTCCGTTGAGCCGACCCTCGCGTCGGACGAGGACAATGGGCACCGCGGCGAGAGCGAAGGCAGCGCCGACCGGGGCTACGGCGGCCCCCGGCGAAACGCGGCGAACGCTCGGGAGAGGCACCGGACACAGAACGTCAACACGGCTTTCGGCGCATTGCGGACACTCATTCCCACGGAACCGGTGGACCGGAAACTGTCCAAGATCGAAACGCTGCGCCTGGCGTCCAGCTATATTTGGCACCTGACGAACGTGCTGGGGGTGGACGAGGAGAGAGAGGACGGCGCGCCGTGCCTCAGCGCCGTGTACAAGGAGGGGAGGGGCGGCGGAGACCCCGGACGGCCCCGGAGCATCTGCACATTCTGCCACAGCAGACAGCGGACGGGGGCAACCGTCGCCGCCCGCCGCGAAAGGAGAGGCGCTTTCGGAGAAGGACGCCAAATTGGCAGAAGTTCAGAAGAAAATCTAACTATTCAAGTCATCATTCCATTCGAATGTATCAAATCCAAAAGAAATTGGAGCTAAATAAATATTGCACAAACAATTGTGACTTGAGGGGAAATTTTCAACATCAAAGAGAAATACAACTGAACTGTGCTGATGCACCCAAAGGGGCCCGGGCGCCGCATTTTCAGAATGGCCGCTAGAGAATACGACGTCCACAGAAATCCAGTGATTTTGTTGCTGTTGATCATACCTCTGCGAATGTGTCTTAATCACGGCATTTTATATATCAATCTATACAAACGATACGTTAACACAGGAAATATTTTCTTCGCAATCCAGGCCTTCTGTCTTTGCCACTGAACCTAGCAATGTTGCCTTTGGATAGCAGCCTATCGAGTATACTGAAATGATCCGAACACTGCAGCTTTGAAATATTCCGACTGACAGCGCTTTCCTTCCTTCGGAGGCAAAAGACGGACGAGACCGTGTGAAAATTCAATTCCACTCTCGATAAAACTCTCCCCTGGAATTGAAAATTGCACCGCCCGCCACCAGAGACCCGAGACTCTTTACCAGCCACTGTTCACTTTGTGATATTGATTTTGTCATTTGATTTATTTATTTGTTTTTGCCCATGAAGAGGCATCACCAAACAAGATGAGTTGCGCCTCTACTAATGCTTCACAATGCCAACAGTGGATCATTTTAATGTGGGGGGAAAAAAAATCAAGTATGAAATAGCAACATCATTTGGTGATCAGTTCATGTTTATTGTCAAACATGGTAAATTTCATAACGCTAGTCCAATACTCTATTGTTTATGTGCACTCAACTACTAAGAAATGCTGCAAAGTCAATCATTCACTGAATATGAAATGATACGAAAGGCTCGTAAATGGTTTCTGCAGCAGGCCTCACAAACAGCTGCGTTGAGCCAAAAACAAAAACTGTATGAGCAAAACACTTCCACGGTGTGACTTCAGAGGAGAGCAAAAAGAATGTTGGAAGAAAATAACTACAGAGCTAGTATTTCTTCTTCCTGGCCATTTCCAACATTACCCTCTGATGTTTTTGCTGCTTTTGCATTCACATTGCCTAATGTGTCCGGCAGACAATTATTACATGGACGCTATTAAAATTCACCACTTTTGCTTGATTGCTCAACAGCGTCTGATGGCGGACTGATCAGCTCGCCTGATGTTTTGGGAGTCAGCACAGCTTTTTTGTTTCATCCATGAAAGTGTTCACCAAATAAAGTTGCATTTATAGCACATGCTAAAGCAATAGCAAACCCTACTTGGGAAAGCAGCGATTAGCTCCACATTTCATACCGTCATCAGGGAGATGTATTTGTTTTGTTACTTTATATTCACAAATGTTCTATAGATCCCCAGTCCCGGCCGGGTGTAATGAGTGAGAGGGAACCTACGTCATTTAGGAACATTATTATGCTTGACTTTCACATTTACATAAGAATGAAATATATTTTGACACGTGTATGGCATCGGATCTTGCTTGGCTCTACATGTTGCACAAATCTGTGTATGACAATGCAGTGCTGTGAAATCCATTCATGTTTAAGCCTTTGTTCACTTGTGTAGATACTTATACAATTGAAAAACAAACTAAACATTTAGATTATAGCTAGTTTTAGCTGTACACGCATTGTTTTTAGTTCAATCCTGTTTTTGGAAATTGGTCCTTTGCACAGTCCGAGGAAAATAACGACAATCTCGGACACTACGGAATCAACACATTGATTGCATTAGGATAGTATTGATTGAATTTTTTTGACAGACTCATTCTAACTTGTATTATTGTTGTCATCTTTTGCCTGTAATTGCTCAGGGGTGGAAACCTGCACGGGGATTTCCAGTGTGGATGAACTAATCAATCTGAGTAATGCCGAAGAATCACAACAGAGGAAGCCATTCATCTTTTCCCTCAGTGCGATCACTGTGGAATCCTTGTGTTTCAGCAGTGCCTTAGCGCGGTTTTGAGGGTGGTAGTTCATACGGAGTGCCAATTAGGAAGGTATGAATCAGGGTCAGCTCTGGGAATAGCATCCAGGCACAACAGGAAAGACACAAATTAGCTGTGTTGCATCTATTGTGATGGCTGATGACATTGCTGGACATATGCCAACGAGCTGAGCCACAAAATGGAATAATCACAGTTAAAGCTGCACATTCCAGCTGAAAACACTTCAGTTTTTCCAGGTCCTGCTGATTCCTGATTCCCGAATGAAAGGCAGACTTTCCTTTCATCGGAAAAGAGGACCTTGGACCACTGGCCGACAGTCCAGTCTTTCTTCTCCTTGGCCCAGTTGAGACTCTTCCTACGTCGGCTCAGGCTCAGTAGTGGCTTGACCCGGGGATCCAGACAGTTGTAGCCCATCTCCCGGATGCGTCTGAATGTGATGGTTTTTGAAGCTGTGACTCCCGCCTCATTTCACTCTTTCTGGATCTCTGCTAGATTCTTGAATCTTCTCTGTTTGATAATCCGCTGAAGCCACGGTCATCTCTTTTGCCGGTGCATCTTCTCCTGCCACATTTTGTCCTTCCATTGATATGCTTGGACACAGCACTCTGTGAACAGCCAGCCTCCTTAGCTATGAACTTTTGTGGCTTACCCATCCTATGGAGGGTATCAATGATGGTCTTCTGGCCAGTTGTCAAGTCTGCAGTCTTCCCCATATTGAACCCAACTGAGACAATTTTAAAAAATTGACGCAGTTATGGAAATAAATAAATGTTTTCATGATATTCAAATTTTTTTGGAAAGGGTCTGTATGTATGCATCTATGTACGTATCTATGTATGTATGTGCCGTGAAAGCATTGGCCCCCTTCTCAAATTCTTATATTTTTGCATAGTTTCCCCACGTTTAATGTTTATGATCATCAAAGAAATGTAAATATCAGACACATATAACCCAAGTGAACTTAAACAGCCTTTTTTAAAATGGTGATTTCATTTATTAAGCAAAAAAAACAAAAAAAAAACTATTCAGTTTCCTGGCCGTGTGCTAAAACATAATGGCCCCCTAAACCTGGTTGGGCCATCCTCAGCAGCAACAACTGAAATCAAGCCTTTTCTATAACTGGCAATGAGTCTTTCACATCTCTGTGGAGATGTTTAGGCCCACTCTTCCTTGCGGAATTGTTTTCATTCAGCAAAAATGGAGGGTATTCGAACATGAACCGCCTTTTTAAGATCACGCCACTGCATTTCAATCGGATTCAAGTCCGGACTTTGACGAGGCCGCTCCAAAACATTCATTTTGTTTTTTTAAACCGTTCAGAAGTTGACTTGCTGGTGTGTTTTGGATCGTTATCCTGCGGCAGAACCCAAGTGAACCCATTGCTGTTCTCTTGAGGTCATCTTTGTAGGCTGGCCACTCCTGGGAAGATTCACCACTGTTCCATTCCGGTTAGCGGTAGTTTAACCCCTCCCCTCGCCGACACGACTGTCCACTCCCTGTTTTAAAATTGTAATCCTGCAAAATAACTCCATTTTGAAAATAAATGTACCTTTAATCTTATTACGTTTTTTTCTGTAACTGTAATAGAATACAGGTACCCTTTTCTGTAATGTGATTATGTAATCCCGTTACTCCCCAAGCCTAACAATAGTCGATCCAAATAAAACTTCCCTTAGGGTCCGTATTTGGCCAGGGGTGGCCCTGTGTGTGGGGAAAGGCAACTTACACCGATTTACACATGACTCTGTTAATTGTGACATGAAACGGAATGTAGCCAATCAAGAAGCGTCCTCAACAAGGACAAGGAAGTGGCTGTAAATAAAAAGTCTCTCCTCCTCCTCCTTCTTCTTCGGATCACATTTTATCATGTGAGATTTGTGCCCTGGTGGCAGGGACGGAGCTAGACTTTTATCCTTGGGGTGGCCAAGACTATTTCAGGGGGTCGCAGACTATTGTTACTCAACCAATGAATTGCAATCTGAAGGCCTCTTTATACTCCCGCGGTCAAGCGGCCGACAATGCCAGCATTGCATCACGTGACCGACGAATTGCCGCGCGTGGCCCCTCTGCGTAGCTTGAAAATAATTGCTGCGAGTCGAACGCCGCGGGGAGCATCTCTTGTGATTGGTCCGTTATAGTCACATGCTGTGATGACCTACTCAGCGTGCCCCTCGGTTCTACATACCACCTACGCCGCCGCCTTCTCGATCAATTTTGCAGCATAGTTAAACGTATCACCTGGTCATCTAGGTCCATTTGTTCTAGCAGACGCTGTTTCACGGTCGCCATTGTTGTTGCTTTGTTCCTTGCTACTGAAAGGAAAGTAAAAACGGCTAAGAGATGGCCCAAAAATGCAGAGGAAACTCCACCCTGTGGTGTCCTAGCCAATACCAGCAGTAAGCGACACTCTCGACCTGGAGGTGAACTGCAGTACATTGTCAAAACTGCACGTGTGGGTTGCGCTCGAGTATAAAGGCAAACTACGCGCCGGATAGCCGCAGTGACGTCAGCGCGGTCGCTGTCTGCGCGAGTATAAAGAAGCCTTGAGTCTCTAAATGTTCCAACGTACATACTAAGCACACAGAAGATTAGGTTTGTGCGCATAAATTAAGGTTTATTAATGTTTACAACACAGTGTACACAAAAAGACAACTTCAACAACTGCAACAATTTTTCAATAACCAGAGTAACCCACTCACAGTTACTCACGCACACACAAGATATTTACTCAGTTACCTGACTTGCTTCTCTTTAAAAAGAAGTTATATGTCTTGTCCCCCTGTCTTTCCATTTCTCAACAGACCCTATGGGGAAAAAATAGGCCAGTTTTGTTACTCTTAGCATCACTTATAATTGAACAATGTTAACAAATCCCCACTTAAAGCCTAAAAAACGTCAGGGGAAATAGACCACTGTTTAATATTCAAACGTTCAGCTTCTCAGTGGTTCCCAACTGGTTTTGCCTCAGGACCCAAAATTTAACTTAGTCATTAAGTCACAACCTACATTTTTGACATTCTTTAGCAACTCAAATTTATTTCACACAAAAAATAGCCCAGTCATACAAAAGCCTTTATGCTGAAAACATGAAGTTTATCTATATGAAACATGAACAAGCAGACTTCTTTTTTTTGTAGTTGAAAAATGCAGACTTCTTGAATCAAATAATAAAATAAAACAGACAAAATACTGAAATAAAAAGGCAGAATTCACTTGAATTACAGGTAGGCTATACCTATTTGCTGCTTATTGAAACACTGCAAGCGCTGAGTGATAAGTTTTCGTTTTTACCGCCATGAGATGTCACTCCATGCTAACTTTAGCTTGATACCCGTGGCTGCTAGCAAAACGATCTGCTATCTGAACACAAAATTGTTTCTAAGCAGTGACTCATTAGGTAGGACACCACAGTCGTAAACCTTACTTTAGAATGACGTCGTAGATTATCTTCTTCTGCGGCGATTCTTCTTCTTCACCTAATAAATGTGGACTACAACTCTTTGTGGTACATAGCGCCAATTACTGTACAGGAGGGACTTAGCAGTCAAAAGGCGTCACTGATTTCAAAATGCAAACAGCTCCTTTCGGCAATGGTTTGGACACGTCCAGAGGAGAGAGAGTGAGTATATTGGTAGAAGGATGATGAGGATGGAGCTGCCAGGCAAGAGAGCTAGAGGAAGACCAAAGAGAAGGTTGATGGATGTCGTGAGGGAAGACATGATGGCAGTTGGTGTTCGAGAGGAGGATGCAGGAGATAGGCTCTCATGGAAAAAGGATGACACGCTGTGGCGACCCCTAACGGGACAAGCCGAAAGGAAAAGAAGAGTGCCGCGATATGTCAATGATCTGGGGGGTCCAATCATATTTCAGGGTGGTCCAGCGCTACCCCCGCCTCCCCTCTGGCTCCGCCCCTGCCTTGAGGACCGGATTCTCGGTGGGTGGTAGAACAGAAAGTTTATTTATTTATGTGGTGTTGCGACTCGCACACCACACACGAAACAACCACCACGGTTCAATGCTTGATTTGTTTAAATCTTCACGTGTGGGGTCTGTAAGCGATAAACACAGTTTTCCCATTTTGAAAATTCTTATGTCTGCACCAGGCCTCAGGCTGCTGCCCCTGAGAACTGACCCTGGATAAGCAGGAACAAGAAGGATGGATGAACACAAAGAATATTTCACGTTTATCTTTTGAACTTAATAACTACAAAATGCCGATTGGAGGTGCTTGTCCCTCTGAGGCTTCCTTCCCGGTACTTGTTGACGTAGGGGGGAATCCGCCATATTGTCTCTGATACAGCAGAAATCGCACTTCACAGGACACATACCGGCGACTGTCCCAAATTTGACCATTACAGTTGACAACTGATCTTCTGGGGGTCTTGTTGATCACGGGGGGTAAGCATTTACAGTATATCTGCTGATGCTCTTAACCAGTCAGGTGTGACAGGTAAAACAATGAAAGTTTTGACGTTTGCTAAGGCTAATGCTAATGTCTAGGGTCCGCCCAACGCGGACGAGTTAGCGAGCAGTAAACCCGGTCAACTACTGAAACCGTCTCACATGTCAATGTGTTGTCTTCTCGTTCAAAACACTGTTTTTACACATGCACGTAGAGCACAACTTGATGACCAACTTGTATTCAGGTGGGTGTGGTCCAATGCATTTAATTCTGTACGAAGAGTCTTACCAAGCAGCCGATAACCCACGATTCAAACTAAACACAAACCGAGTAAATTCCCAAAACATGCTTGGTAGGTCAATTCAAGACTCTCAATTTGAACGCGTCTGTCTGCACTTGAAACTAGATGGCTACTGAGATGACGTTAGTCACAGAATAACCAAATGAAAGAGCTTCGTTTGTCGGTCCAACCTATCAAGCCAACATCAATCAGAACAGAATTGCATTACACCAACGCCTCTGCTCCCACTAGCATGGCTCTGAATGACATGAGAAGTAACACCTGGTGTATGATATTTGTCTTCTTCTTCGCTCACAATCACCATTCAGGAAAAAGTGTCACAAGTCAACCCTCAATATATGTGGAACATACCGAGGGCCAAAATCTCTTCAGAGCCACAGCCTAAAAGACGACAAAATAAACAAAAAAACGTCGTCCTACATACCTTCTTAGTTATAGATGGAAGAGGAGGTCTCCCTTCACCAGTGGACCCTAGATGATGCGATGATGTAGTGAATGACGTCACTCATGTTGTAACACGCCAGGTTTAAATGAAAACCATTTTTATTTCATCATCATTTTACCAGCTCTAAACACTGATCTGGACTCAACACACCCACAGTTCAAAAATTTGGTTTGACAGTTGTGTAACTTTGGTCACAGTCGAGAAGTGATTTATTCGCAGAGGAAATTATTAAATGGCTGATAGTAATGCGCAGCAGTGGTCGGAGGTGGTGGTCATGTCGGTATTCCAAGATAACCACATAGTCTAGTTGTTTACACACTGATTTGTTGTACCCTTGACTTTCACAGCCGCGGTCATCTTGTATCCTAAGTGGCACATTTTTGTGGAGTAGGTTCGTAAAGTGAACGAAATTCTGCTTATATAGGAACCACTGGGACACCAGCAGTCCCCCGAGTTTCTGGTTTACCATGGTTCTGGATTCTTTTGTCGTCAAGCCCATTGCCAGCTAGCAGCAAATGATACCCTTGTATATTCTGGACTTGAGTAGGGATAAAAAGCTGCCTCGATCTCTCAATTCGATACGATTCACGGGGCTGCAATTGGATTTATTGCAGCACGTTGAATTGATGCATTTTTTTTTATATACATTTTTCTTACTGTGTGACAGTGACACGTCCTACTTTTACAGTAGTATTTGTAATGACCCATTTTTATATTCTATATAAAAAAACAACAACATGCATTTACTTACATTAGCTTGTATTAAGCGATGCACCGAATAGGGATGTAACGATAGTTCTATCTCATGGTTCGGTTTTATCACGGTATTAATCTCACGGTACGATAAATTTTGCGATATCCTGGGAAAGCTCACGGTATTGCAAGAAGACTCATGGTATTGCAGGAAGTTTCACGGTACATATGGGGCAAATAGGTGAAAGCAGGAGTCTTGTTGAGTCCTTCTCAATAGATTTTAGTAGTTTCTGTCCGTTTTCCCCCGTTTTTGTGAAAAAGACAGCTTCATATCATATAATACCGTGCACTTCTATCCCCGTCCATCCAATGTTTACATTCATACACTACCTAAAAACAGTATTATTGCTGTGCTGCTCACAAAAACGAAACCGTAGGTTAATTGAAGACTCTAAATTGTCGGTGGGTGTGAATGATAGTCTGTATGTGCCCTACGATTGGCTGGCGACCAGTTCAGGGTGTACCCTGCCTCTCACCCTAAGATAGATGGGATAGGCTCCAGCACGCCTGCGACCTTAGTGAGGAGAAGCGGTACAGAAAATGGATGGATGGATAGAGGTGGACATTTCATTTGAAGAGAGTTCCCTCACACCAGCATAGTGTCTACTCCGTAGTGCCCAAAACAAAACTTTAAACGCAACTCATTATTTTATACGGAGATAAGATCGCGACAATATCGAGCCACTTTTAATTTTGCAATATTGCCGCATCGTGTATATTGTTACGTCCCTACCGAAAAGAACATTCTCGCCCGAAACCCAAAAGCCGAAACATGGGGAAAAAATTATCAATCAAACTGAATTTGTAAGCGCTTTTTATACAAAAAAATGCAACACAAAGCGCTTTACATTAGTTAAACTATCAAAATAAATCAAACCTGCCAATTATTAATTGTAAAACTCTGCCAGTTATTAGTAAAATGGCATTCATGGCTATGACTGCAGAGGTGCCAACCAATAGAAATTCACTTCCAGAACAATTGGTCTGAATATATATTATTTTAAAGTTTCTATATAGTTAACATTAAGAACATTACCGTGGGACAGTTATTGCAGTATGTTGTCTAATAGGATAAATATAATTCTGCCTATTGTTCAATTTCACAACACAATCATTAGTCCATCATTCTAATCGTTGATACATTATGGCTTCAATATTTATTTTAATGTATTTTTTAAATCACCTTTGTAATGGCAGATGCATTTGCAGCCAAAAGTCTTGCATGCTCTTTTTGTATATCCTGTATCCACTATTACTGCTGAAATGTTGCAAATTCCCCACCGTGGGACTAACAAAGGTTATCTCATATTCAAAATTTGTATTATATTAACGTTAATATAATATAATTTCCAAATTATGGTGGAAAAATAAGTATTTGGTCAATAACAAAAGTTAATCTCAAGACTTTGTCTTATACCCTTTGTTGGCAATGACAGAGATCAACCATTTTCTGTAAGTCTTGACAAGGTTTTCATACACTGTTGCCGGTATTTTGGCCCTTTCCTCCATGCAGATCTCCTCTAGAGCAGTAATATTTTGGGGCTGTCGCTGGGCAACACAGACTTTCAACTCCCTCCAAAGATTTTCTATGGGGTTGACATCCGGAGACTGGCTAGATCTGGCTGTATCATTTTGACCCCATGGGGCAAGATCTTGCGTGGAGCCCCAGATCGAGGGAGATGTGCTCTTTTATGTCTTCCATTTTCAAATAATTGCTCCCACAGTTGATTTCTTCACACTGAGTTGCTCACCTATTGGTATTCAGTCTTCCCAGCCTGGTGCAGGTCTACAATTTTGTTTCTGGTGTCCTTTGACAGCTCTTTGGTCTTGGCCATAGTAGAGTTTGGACGGTGACTGTTTGAAGTTGTCGACAGGTGTCTTTTATACCGATGAGTTCAAACAGGTGCCATTAATACTGGTAACGAGTAGAAGCCAGAGGAGCCACTTAAAGAAGAAGTTACAGGTCTGTGAGCGCCAGAAATCTTGCTTGTTTGTAGGTGACCAAATAAATATTTTCCACCATAATTTGCTAATAAGTTCTTTAAAAATCAGATGTGATTTTTCTGGATTTGTTTCCCCTCATTTTGTCTCTCATTGGTGAGGTATACCTATGATGAAAATTACAGGCCTCTGTCATCTTTTTAAGTGAGAGAACTTGCGCAATTGGTAGCTGACTAAATACGTTTTTGCCCCACTGTATCTGTGGAGCAAACTGTGTGTACTTGGAAAACAGTCAATAAAGCAATACTACATTTTTGTCTTGTAAAAAAATTCGTACCTGCTCGGCTGTATGCGCCGCATCCGACAGCTTTACACATTCAAGTTATTTAATAATCGCTCATTGAAATGTTGAATCAATTCAGAATTGTTTACATCTGCATCACACTGCATCCAAGAATTGATGAATTTTCCCACCCCGAGAATTAAGATTGAGCACAAAATGAACAAGCTAATTCAAATTACTACATACATACACATTACACATTATTGTAATGGGAAACTATATGAATTGATCTGGACTGCAGATCACACTGATGTAATTGGCCATATTTAATTCGTTTTCTTGTTTTTTAAAGCGACGACCACGTGCCCCTGGTGCCCCCTCCCTTGTCCTCAAGTAACCCCTCCCCCATACCCCTTTCCCTTTTTTAATCAAACTCCACATCCCATACCTTCCCTCGTACCTCTCCCTTCCTGAGCCTTCCGCTGCTGAGGGAATCCACCACCCACTCTGCCAAGCTGTCGGACATGTCAGGACCTGTGCCAAGCCGGGCCAGAGTGTACAATGAGGTCAACACTCACCGGCCGAGGGAGTACTGGGACTATGAATCCCACGTTGTGGAATGGGGGTAAAGTGGTTGTTGCCTGTTTCACTCGATTTTCAGCATGTCGCAGCTGCAATTTCCAACCTGTATGATGTACTCACAGTAACCAAGATGACTTTCAGCTGGTGCGAAAGCTAGGCCGTGGCAAATATAGTGAAGTCTTTGAGGCCATCAACATCACCAATAATGAGAAGATTGTAGTAAAGATCCTCAAGGTAAGTAAAAAAAAAAGAAATTGCTGCCCTCGTTGCTTCACTTATTGATTTTAGCTATAGTTTGATTCCACAAACATTAGCCAAATCTATGTCCCAACAGCCTGTGAAGAAAAAGAAAATAAAGCGTGAGATCAAGATTTTGGAGAATTTACGAGGAGGCCCTAATATTATCTCCCTTATAGACATTGTGAAAGACCCTGTGGTAAGTAATTTTAGGTCATTGACATACTGTGCACTTAGTAATGTTCAGGTCAATTATAGACTTATTTCTCTTGTCACCACGTGTAATAGCGTGGAGATGCTGTCATCTGTGTAAGCTCATTAATTCCATTTGAACAGTCTATGTTCTTGGCATGTTATGGCTCTGGATTTCTTTGAACGGAGAAATGCAATTATCTATAATTTAAATATTTCCCAGGTCTTTGACAATTTCAGGTCAAAATACATATAGGATAAAGAATTACAATGCACTTAACATCTGCTTAGGACACTCGTGGAAATTTCCAGACTTTGGGGAGCAGTTTTGTCGCGTGCAATGGGTCATTGCTTATCTCACCCACCTTTACAATGGAGAGTGTATATACAGTGCCACCAGAGTATTCACACCCTTCATGTTTTCCACATTTTGCTATGTTACAGACTTATTGTAAAGCTGATTTGAGTAGTTTTCTAGGGGAAATATCTACATAATATCCCATAATGACAAAGTAAATACATTTTCAGACTTTTGTGTCAATTTATAAAAATGTAAGCATTCAAACATAATAGGTACATAAGTATTCACACCCTTTGCTATGACACTCAAAATTAAAGCTCACGTGCATCTGATTTCCACTGATCATCCTTGAGACGCTTCTACAACTTGAATGGAGTCCACCTGTGGTAAATTCAGTTGATTGAACATCATTTAGAGTGGCACACACCTGTCTTTAAAAGGTCTCATAGTTGGCAGCGCATATCAGAGCAGAAACCAAGCAATGAAGTCTAAGGAATTGTCTGCAGACCTCCGAGACCGGATTGTGTCAAGGCACAAATCAGGGGAAGGATACAAAAGAATTTTAGCAGCATTGAAGGTCCCGAAAAGCACTGTGGTCTCGACTATTCGGAAATGGAATAAATTTGGAACCACAAGGACCATTTCCTAGATCTGGCCGTCCAACCAAGCTAAGTACCCGGGGGAAAAGGCTCTTCGTCAGAGATGTGAACAAAAACCCCCTCCTTCTGTTGCAGGAACTGAGCAACTAGTCCGTATAGAGGGGAAGATGACCGCTGCCAAATAGAGAAATTCTTCAAGAGAACTTTCTTCAGAGTGCTCTGGAACTCAGACTAGGTCGTCCGTTCACCTTCCAACACGACAATGACTCAAAGTACACAGCCAAGAAGACAAAGGAGTGGCTTCAGGACCGGCCTGTGAATGTCCTTGAGTGGCCCAGCGGGAGCCCTGACTTGAATCCAATCGAGCATCTCTGGAAAGACCTAAAAATGGCTGTCCACCGACGCTGCCCATCCAACCTGACTGTCCTTGAGAGGATCTGGAGAGAAGAATGGGAGAAAATGATGTGCCAAGCTCGTACAGACATACCCAAGACTGGAGGCTGTAATTGCTGCCAAAGGTGCTTCAACAAAATATTAAGCCAAGGGCGTGAATACTTAGGTACCTATTATGTTTAAATGTTTACATTTTCAATACATTTGCTCAACTGTCTGAAAATATGTTTTTACTTTGTCATTATGGGATATGTTATGTAGGTTTCTCTTTTTTTTTTTTTTTTTTTGTTAAAACTATACTCAAATTAGCTTTAGAATAAGTCTGTAACAGCAAAATGTGGAAAAGCGGAAGGGGTATGAATACTTTCTGGTGGGACTATCGTACTACACACCCCTGTTTAAATGCCAGTTTTTTTGTGGTATAAAATAAAATGAGACCAAGTTTAATAATTTTACAACATTTTCCACTATTGTCACCTATAACCTGATTTAAAAAAAAAAAAGCCTACTAGAGTATCAGAACTTTATTTTTGGTTAATCAGGCACTTTAAATGGTGGCAGGCGTGTGCTCTCTTCCATTTAACATGAATTTGAATACGGTTAAGATTAATTCTCAGCACAGCCTCATCCCCAGTTGTAAGAGCGTGTGCACACTTGTTTGTTTGATTTCCCTCTCTAAATTATTTTTTTCAATTGACTTGTATAGTTTGTATTCACATTAATGGTGGAAAAGGTTTTGAAAGGATTTATCTTGGGCTTATTTCTCTTTTGTAACACAAAATCCTGGCATTTTAAAGGGGTTCTGTAGACTTCTTATTTTCTCTGTACCTGTTCCTAAACAGCCACAGTCTGAAGAGAAAAGCGAGCCTCCACGAAGGTGTAATGTAAGCGCATCATTTTCACCTGTGGAGTCACTTGCCGAAGTGCACTTGTTAATCGGTGTAGTGGATCATATATTCACTGGATTGCAACGTTGTACAACTCACCCAAAGCAACTATCACCACAAATGGGATCACATCACAGAGTTTCACTTTACAAAGATGAACTAGACAAGGATGCGCTCTCTCGCCCCTGCTATTCTCACTATTTAGTGAAGCAATCGCAATATGGCAGAACACTAATGTTAAAGGTATCAGTACTCTTATGTCAGAACACAAAATTAATCTTTACACAGATGATATCCTTCTTTATTTACAAGAACCCAAGGCATCACTTCAAACAGTTTTTAACCTCATTAAGACATTTTTGCAATTATCAGAATGTGTTATCAATTGGTTAAAAATCAATAATACTATGACAACTAACTCCTGCAATTCTATCGCTAAAAAAAAACAATACTTTTAAACTGGAAAAATAAACAAGCTATCAACATTAGCCAATGCCAAAACCTAGTCGTAGAGTATATGACACTAGAAAATTCCTCTGCCAAATGTAATAAGCAAATGGGTAACTTTAAGAAAAGTTGGTCACCTTTCATTAAAATGGTGAACCTCGAAGCTTGATTCAGTTTGCCTGTGAAAGAGTGTCATACAGAAATGTAAAGTGTAATGTAAATCCAATGTAATGTGACCAAATCAGTTCTTGTCATTTAGACCCCTATGCACGCCAAAGGGTCACTTGCATGCACTTTAACCCTATCCTTCTGGATTTGCGAGGTTGACCTCTGGGGACGCTGGGCCTGTTGCCCTTGCCGCTCTTGGGTCCGGTCGTGTCCGTGCTGCCCTCCTGAGGGATGCGGATCCTGGGGCTGCTCTCCATCCCTGGGTACTGGGGTGGTGCCCATTGACCCCACACCGGGGATCTCATCGTGGTGTCCGGGTGGGGCTTGGGGCCTGTGCTGCTGCTTCCCGGGCCCGTGCCCTCCTCTTCCCTCCTCCCGGTGCGCACCGCCGTGGTCGTCGCCCTTCTCTCCCTCAGGCTGTGTGGGGTCCCCAGCTGACTTGGGGCCTCATGGTGGGGTGTCAGCACCTCCCACCTCTTTCGCCCCCCCCGCCCCGCCTCTGTCGGGCCCCCCTTCTGGCCTTGCTCTGGTCACTGGCCTACATTTGTTTTTGGGGGGTGGGGGGATTTGCCGTGGGGTGGGCTTCCCCCTGGGGTTGGGTGTCGGGGCTCTGGGGCCGGTTGGGGCTGGCGTTCCGGTTTTCATGGGGTCGTTTAGGTTTGGAGATTTCGGGTCTTGGTTCGGTACCTGCGGTCCGTCCGCACCAGGGAGGTGGTGGCGGGGGACGGCGAGGCTGGCGGGGGGCACGTGGCGGCGTGCTTGTGCCCTGCAGCGGTGGTGGGCGGGGGTGTGTCTTGACTCTGCTGGTGTTGGTGGCCAGACACCTTGGTGCGATGCTTGGGGTGGGATTGTGTTGTGAGGGGGGGGGACTTTCGCAGCGTGTGACGTCTGGCACGGTCCGGGCCTCGGCCTGCGCCACACGGGGCTTCGATGGGTGAGGGTGTGGAGTCTGTCTGTGCCAGCGTTGGGGCAGCTCGTTGCGCTTTTGCGCTTAGGGTTTTTGCCGTTTGTTTTGGTCTTCGGGCGGGCATGCGCGCTGATGGCAGGGGGGGACTTGGCATTGGGCTGGAGCTTTGCTGTGGTAGCTTTGCGCCGCAGTGGGTTGGGACGTGGTTCGCATGGGTGTTGTCTCGTAGTCTCGCGGGTGCTGGCTTTGTGTCTCGTGGGGAGGGAATCGACATTTTGTGGCATTTGGTTCCATCCATTGAAGGGATGGGGGCTCGTCAGTGCCGTGTGAGGTTGCTTTTCGTGTCGGGATGCTGGGCTCCGGTGTGTGCCCATTAGGGTGGATGGCTGTGGGCTTGCCCCTCCCCTTGGGACTGGTAGGGGTGCTTCGGTCGGGCTTGTGACCTCCCTGGGTGGTCGGTGGCGGCCCCCTGGTTGGGTCCCCTGCTTGCTGAGCCGTCCTCGATGTGCCGGCTCAACAACTCCGTACACCAGTTGACTAACATGCTTGTGATATGGTGTTCATTCACTAAAAAGGTTTGATAAAAACACTATAGACAATTAAGACAGGTTTTTGATGCAGTGCTGCCTGAGGGATCAAAGGTCACGGGCATTCAGTGTTGGTTTTCGCCCTTGCCGCTTCCATGCAATGATTTCTCCAGATTCTCTGACCCTTTTGATGATATTATGGACCGTAGATTATGAAATCCCTAAATTCCTTGCAATTGTACGCTGAGGAACATTGTCCTTAAACTGTTGGACTATTTTCTCACGCACTTGTTCACAAAGAGGTGAACCTCGCCACATCTTTGCTTGTGAATGACTGAGCAATTCAGGGAAGCTCCTTTTCTACCCAATCATGGCACCCACCTGTTACGAATTATCCTGTTCACCTGTGGGATGTTCCAAACAGGTGTTTGATGAGCATTCCTTAACTTCCTCAGTCTTTTTGCCACCTGTCCCAGCTTTTTTGGAACGTGTTGCAGCCATAAAATTCTAAGTTAATGGTTATTTGCTAAAAACAATAAAGTTTATCACTTTAAACATTAAATATCTTGTCTTTGTAATGTATTAAATTATATAAAGGTTGAACATGATTTGCAAATCATTGTATTCTGTTTTTATTTATGTTTAACACAACGTCCCAACTTCATTGGAATTGGGGTTGTAGATGTCCATCTAAACTATCACCCAGAAGCACCATAAAAAATATAAATCAGGTAAAGTCCCACCCACACATAATCTGTAGAGTTGTAGAGCTCTCTGGTAGAATGGTCGTTCCTCCCAATCATGCCCTTCCAGTTCTCACTGTCATTGCCCGAGTGAGTGTTAAAAGTCCCCCAGAAGAACGAGGGAGTCCCCAGCAAGAGCGCTCTCCAGCACGCCCTCCAAGGACTCCAAAAAGTGTGGGTACTCTGAGTTGCTGTTGGGTGCATAGGCACAAGCAACAGTCAGAGCCCATCCCCATACCCAAGGCGGAAGGAGGCTACTCTCTCGTCCCCGGGGTGAACCCCAATGTACAAGCATCGAGTCGGAGGGCAATATACACAAGCCTGTTGGGTGCCTCTCACTGGGGGTAACTTTAGAGTGGAAGAGAGTCCAACGCCTCTCAAGAAGACTGGTATCAGAGCCCAAGTTGTGTGGTGAGGCGAGTTTGACTTACTGTATTTTCACAACCATAAGGCGCACTTAAAAGTCTTAAGTTTTCTCCAAAATGGACAGGGTGCCTTATAATGCGGCACGTCTTATGTGTGCACCAAGTTCCAAAATCTATAAATGTTGTTGTGTGATGAGTGCTCGGCTTGACTGACTGGGAGCATTTCCTGCCGACACGCTGCTTATATAGAGAAAAGGCGGACGTGACTGACTACAGCATGCGGACGTAAAGGGGGAAGGGTAACCGTGAAGCAGGACGCTGAAGACATGCCCCAGTAGTTATATAGCGCCGGTATGTGCATTGTGCAAAACATCGGTTTGGCTAAGGACCCTCGAAAATGGTACCTACGAAGAGACACGCTTACGAAGGACAATTTAAACTGCAAGCTGTCAGTTACTCGGAGGACCATGGGAATCGAGCAGCCGCGAGAGAATTTAAGATCAACGAATCCATGATTCGCAAGTGGAGGAAGCAGGAAAACGAGCTTCGCCAAGTCAAGAAGACGAAGCTGAGTTTGGCTTTGCTTACGAATGTGAGGTGGCCCGAGTTGGAAGACCAACTAGAGCAATGGATTAATGAGCAAAGAACAGCCAGGAGAAGCGTCTCTACAGTCACCATTCGACTGAGGGCAATAACGCTTGCAGAAGAAATGAAAATAGAACATTTTCAAGGAGGTCCGTCTTGGTGCTTTCGTTTTATGAAACGGCGCTATCGATCCATCCGGGCAAGGACTACCGTGGTGGATTACAAGGAAACGCTGGCCATCTTCCGCTCCTACTGCAGTAAAAAGATTGCCGACAAAGACATCCAGCCCAACTACATCACCAACATGGACGAGGTGCCACTCACTTTCAACATCCCGGTGAACCACACTGTAGAGAATAAGGGGACCACCACGGTAGCGATACTCACAACGGGGCACGAGAAGTCGGCTTTTACTGTTGTGCTTGGTTGCCATGGTAATGGACAGAAACTGCCACCTATGGTGATTTTTAAGAGGAAGATGCTGCCTAAAGAAAAGTTTCCACCCAAAGTCATCGTTAAGGCCAATCAACAGGGCTGGATGGACGAGGAGAAAATGAGAGAGTGGCTGAGTGAGGTGTACGTAAAGAGACCGGATAGTTTTTTCCACGCGTCACCGTCCCTGTTGATCTGTGACTCCATGCGCGCCCATCTCACAGCCTCTGTGAAAAACCAAGTGCAACTAAGACTGGGAGGCAACGCCAAGCGAGTTACGCCACCATATGTGAATGGATTGTGGATGCTTGGGCTAAGGTATCTGCTTTGACTGTTGTCTGAGCTCTTGCGAAAGCCGGCATCATTGCTGAATAGCCCCCCGGCAACGAGACTGACTACAACAAAACGCAAAAAAAATAACGCGAGTACATCGTTAAATACTTAAAGTACAACCGAAGTCAGTTTTGCTCCCGCTGCCTTTTTAAAAACATTGTTTTAGCGTGCATGCATGCTACCGTATGTTTTAAGATAGCATATGTTTCACCATGCCTGCGCCCAATAATACGGTGCGCTTGATGTATGTGTTAAATACAGAAATAGACACCGTAACTGAGACTGCGCCTTTTAATACGGTGCGCCCTATGGTTGTGAAAATACAGTATATCTAGTCGGGACTTATCAACCTCGCACACCAGCTCGGGCTCATTCCCTGCCAGAGAGTTGACATTCCACGTCCCTTGAGCCAGCTTCTGTACCCTTGGATCGGACCGCAAGGTCCCCGCCTTCGGCCGCCACCCAGCTCACATTGCACCTGACCCCCTTGGTCCCTTCTGCAGTTGGTGAGCCCGTGGGAAGAGGGACCCATGTTACTTCTTTGGGCTGAGCCCGGTAGGGCCGCATGGATGTAGGCTCGGTCACCAGGCGCTCGCCATCGAGCACCACCAACAGGCCTGGTTCCAGAAGGGGGCCCCGGTGACCCACGACCGGGTGAGGGAACCTAATATACTGTGTGTGTGTGTGTGTGTGTGTGTCTGTGTGTGTGTGTTCGTGTACATATGTGTGTGTTTATAGATATATGTGTATGTGGGTACGGAAAGTATTCAAACACCCTTATATTTTTCACTCTTTGTTATATTGCAGCCATTTGCTAAAATCAGTTAATTTTTTTACGCACAGCTCCCCATATTGACAGAAAAAAACGGAATTGTTGAACTTTTTCCAGATTTATTAAAAAAGAAAAACTGAAATATCACACAGCCATAAGTATTCAGACCCTTTGCTGTGAGACTCATATATTTAACTCTGGTGCTGTCCATTTCTTCTGATCATCCTTGATGGGTCTACACCTTCACTGGAGTCCAGCTGTGTTTGATTATACTGATTAGACTTGATAAGGAAAGCCACACACCTGTCTATATAAGACCTCACAGTGCATGTCAGAGCAAATGAGAATCATGAGATCAAAGGAACTGCCTGAAGAGCTCAGAGAAAATTGTGGTAATGCACAGATCTGGCCAAGGTTACAAAAATAATTCTGCTGCACTTTAGGTTCCTAAGAGCACAGTGGCCTCCATAATGTTAAATGGAACACGTTTGGGATGGCCAGAACCCTTCCTCGAGCTGGCCGTCCGGGCAAACTGAGCAATTGGGGGAGAAGAGCCAAGAGGTAAAGAATAACCCAAATATCTGGGCTCCAGAGATGCAGTCCTGAAATGGGAGAAAGTTCTAAAAAGTCAACCATCACTGCAGCCTTCCACCACCACTCGGGACTTCATGGCAGAGTGGCCCGACTGAAGCCTCTCCTCAGTGCAAGACACATGAAACCCCGCATCGAGTTTGCTAAAAGAAATTGCCTGAAGGACTCCGAGATGGTGAGAAATAAGATTCTCTGGTCTGATAAGACCAAGATAGAACTTTTTGGCCTTAATTCTAAGTGGTATGTGTGGAGAAAACCAGGCACTGCTCATCACCTGTCCATTACAGTCCCAAGAGTGAAGCATGGTGGTGGCAGCATCGTGCTGTGGGGGTGTTTTTCAGCTGCAGGGACAGGACGACTGGTTGCAATCGAAGGAAAGATGAATGCGGCCAAGTACAGGGATATCCTGGACGAAAACCTTCTCCAGAGTGCTCAGGACCTCAGACTGGGCCTAAGGTTCACCTTCCAACAAGAAAATGACCTTAAACACACAGTTAAAATAACGAAGAAGTGGCGTCAGAACAACTCTGTGGCTGTTGTTGAATGGCCCAGCCAAAGCCCTGACTTAAACCCAATTGAACATCTCTGGACAGACCTGAAAATGGCTGTACACCAACGTTCACCATCCAACGTGACAGAACTGGAGAGGATCTGCAAGTAGGAATGGCAAAGGATCCCCAAATCCAGGTGTGAAAAATACTTAATTCTGAGCAGTCTGAATATTTATGGCTGTGTGATTTCAGTTTTTCTTTTTCAATAAATCTGCAAAAATCTCAACAATTCTGTTTTTTTCTGTCAATATGTGGTGCTGTGTCTACACTCAGGAAAAAATTAACTTAAATGATTTTAGCTAATAGCTGCAATATAACAAGTGAAAATTTTAAGGGGATCTGAATACTTTCCGTACCCACTGTAGACAGCTGGCCCCTTCCTGATTTATTTATTTTTTGCATTTTTGTCACACGTTAATGTGTCCCATCGTCAAACAAATTTAAATGTCAAACACAACACAAGTAAACACAAACTTTTAAAATGTTTTTTTTATTAAGGACGAAAAAAAATCCAAACTTACATGGCCCTGTATGGAAAAATCATCATTCCGAGATCTAAAGAAATTCAGGAACAAATCAGTACAAAAGTAACAGATCTTTCAGTGTGGAAAAGGTTATAAAGCCATTTCTAAAGCATTGGGACTCCAGCGAACCACAGTGAGAGCCATTATCCACAAATGACTATCAGAATCAGAATCATCTTTATTTGCCAAGTATGTCCAAAACACACAAGGAATTTGTCTCCGGTAGTTGGAGCCGCTCTAGTACAACAGACAGTCAATTTACAGAACACTTTGGAGACATAAAGACATTGACAAAAAACAACAACAAACAACAATTGTGCAAAAAGATGCAGAGTCCTCAGTTCGAATGGCTAATATCGCAATAGTCCGGTGCAATGACCATTGTGCAAAGGGCACTGAGACTTCAAGGAGTGTATGCGGTTTAAAGTGACGAGTACTGCGATAATCTGGGACAATGGTTGTGCAAATGTTACAGATACTCCTCAATCAGTGTGCAAATGGAGCAGATGCTACTCTGGCATGAGTGGCCACTATATGCAAATAGTGCAGCACGGCGAGACAACTACAGTGAGTGCACGAGTAATACATAATACAGAAATGTGACAACGAACTCAAGTCAAAAAATTGGCAGCTTGTTGTAATGGAATTGTAAGTTAGCTGTTCAAGAAGTTGATTGCAAGAGGGAAGAAGCTGTTGGAATGTCTACTAGTTCTAGTTTGCATTGATCGGTAGCGCCTACCTGAGGGAAGGAGCTGGAAGAGCTGGTGACCAGGGTGGGGAGGGTCCGAGAGGATTTTGCACGCCCTAGTCTTAGTTCTGGCAGCGTGCAAGTCCTCAAGGGTGGGTAGGGGGGGTACCGACAATCCTTTCAGCAGTTTTGATTGTCCGTTGCAGTCGGAGTTTGTCCTTTTTTGTAGCAGCACCAAACCAGACTGTGATGGAAGAACACAGGACTGATTCGATGACCGCTGTGTAGAACTGTCTCAGCAGCTCCGGTGGCAGGCCATGCTTTCTCAGAAGCCGCAGGAAGTACATCCTCTGCTGGGCCTTTTTGAGGATGGCACTCACAAAAGCTAAACTTAAAACTTGAATCCTGCAAGAAAAAAAATCACCAAAAATGTCAAGTATAAAACACCTTAAGGGTCATGAAGCTGTCTAGTGTCTTTCTGTCATCAGGGAACACCCTCCACTAATACTTTCTTTACAACATTACGTAAGGGTTAAGCCTGTTCAGATGGTTTGTCAAGTACACATGGTTACAAAAGTGACAGTGACTAAGTTACTGACCAATAGGAGCAATGGTAAGGTAGATGATTTAATTATGCCTGGGAGCTAAATACTGTAGTTTAAATGGTAGCTATGAAATGTCCTTTTTTCGCTCAATGTCTGCTGGCAAACCCCTCCTGCAGCCGTCACCGTATCGTGGTGGAGGGGTTTGTGTGTCCCAATGATCCTAGGAGCTAAGTTGTCTGGGTTTTCATGCCCCTGGTATGGACACCCATGGCAAACAGGTCCTAGGTGAGGGACGGGACAAAGCACGGCTAAAAGACCCCTATGAGGAACAATATATATGGATTTAGGTTTCCCTTGCTCAGACCGTGGTGATCTGATCCCCGCCTACAGAAGCTGACTCTAGGGACGTGAAATGTCACCTCTGGCAGGTAAGGAGCCCGAGCTGATGTGTGAGCTCAAGAAGTTCCGACGATACATAGTCGGGCTCGCCTCCACACACAGCTTGGGCTCTGGTACCAGTCCTCTTAAGAGGGGTTGGACTCTCTTCCACTCTGGAGTTGCCCACGGTGAAAGGCAGGTGTGGGTATACTTATTGCTCCCTGGCTCTGTACGTTGGGGTTCACCCCCGGTGGACGAGAGGGTAGCCTCCCTCCGCCTTCGGGTCCCGACTGTTGTTTGTGCCTTTGCACCAAAGAGCAGTTCAGAGTACCCACCCTTTTTGGAGTCCTTGGAAGGGGCGCTGGAGGACAGCGTTCTGCTGGGGGACTTTAATGCTCACGTGGGCAATGACAGTGAGACCTGGAAGTGCGTGATCGGGAGGAACGACCTTCCCCCAATGTTAGTGGACTTTTGTGCTCATCACGGATTGTCCATAACGAACACTATGTTCAAGCATCACACATGCAGTTGGCACCAGGACACCATAGGTCGCAGTTCGATGGTCGACTTTGTGGTTGTGCCATCAGACTTTCGGACATGTGGGTGAAGACAGGGTCGGAGCGGTCAACTGATCACTACCTGGTGGTGAGTTGACTCCGATGGTGGGGGAAGATGGCGGTCTGACCTGGCAGACCCAAACGTATTGTGAGGGTCTGCTGGGAATGTCTGGAAGAATCCCGTGTCAGAAGGAGTTTCAACTCCCACCTCCAACAGAACTTTGCGCCTGTTCCAGGGGAGGCGGGGAACATTGAGTCAGAGTGGACCATGTTCCGCGCCTTTTTAAGAAGGGGGACTGGAGGGTGTGTTCCAACTTCAGAAGGATCACACTCCACAGCCTATTCAGGGGTGCTGGAGAGGAGGGGCCGTCGGGAAGTCGAGAGTCAGGAGGAGCAGTGTGGTTTTTGTCCTGGCCATGGAACGGTGGACTAGCTCTACACTTGGCAGGGTCCTCGAGGCTGCATGGGAGTTTGCCCAGCCAGTCTACATGTATTTTGTGGAGTCTGAGAAGGCGTTCGACCGTGTCCCTCGAGGATTCCTGTGGGGGGGTGCTTCGGTTCGGAGCGGTTCGCAGCCGAGTGTGAAGTGGCTGGGATGAAAATCAGCACCTCCAAATCTGAGACCATAGTCCTCAGTCAGAAAAGGGGGGCATCCCCTCTCCAGGTCGGGGATTAGATCCTTCCTCAAGTGGAGGAGTTCAAGTATCTTGGGCCTTGTTCACGAGTGAGGGAAGAATGGAACGGGAGATCGACAGGTGGCTCGGTGCAGCAGCTGCAGTGATGCAGACTTTGCATCGGTCCGTTGTGGTGAAGAAGGAGCTAAGCCAAAACGCGAAGCTCTCAATTTACCGGTCGATCTACATTCCTACCCTCACCTATGGTCACAAGCTGTGGGTCGTGACCGAAAGAACAAGATCCCGGATATAAGCTGGCGAAATGAGTTTCCCCCGCAGGGTGTCCGGGCTCTTCCTTAGAGAGAGGGTGAGAAGCTCGGTAATCCGCAATGGGCTCAGAGTAGAACCGCTGCTCCTCCACTTTGAGAGGAGCCAGATGAGGTGGCTCAGGCATCTGATTAGGATGCCTCCTGGACGCCTCCCTGGTGAGGTGTTCCGAGCACGTCCCCCCGGAGGAGAACCCGGGGACGAACCAGGACATGCTGGAGCGACTATATCTCCCGGCTGGCCTCAGAACACCTCGGGATCCTCCCGGAAGAGCTGGATGAAGTAGCTGAGGAGAGGGAAGTCTGTGCGTCCCTACTAAAGCTACTGCCCCCTTGAACCAACCTCGGATAAGCGGAAGAAAATGGACGGATGTCTGCTGGCAAATTAATTATTGGGAAACATAGCTTTCTGTTTTCCACCAGTCATCATTTTAAACCAACCTTCACTTCACAACTTTTATGGATAATTCTAAGTAAGAGCCACACTGATTTTGAAAGATACCTCACACAAGATGGTTGAGGTCAAAAGTGAAATCCCTACCCATTCTAGTGAATGTCAACCCAACACCAATGCATTAAAGAATCCACGTCACCGATACCGACACTGTCAAGCCTCTTAGTGAAATTTTTAATTTCTTTGGGACCATGTTCATGGTAGAGGGATCCTGCTCTGGGCACGGTTTTGACTTTCCAGTGGTACTGATATGTTTTGAGAGAATGGAACAGCAGAGGACTACTACTAGTTAACTGAAAAGGTATTTCCAAAACCCAGACTTGAACCTAAAATAAACAAAATATATCCTGATTAAATGCAAAATAAAACCTGGACATATTAGGAAACGTTCTGCAATGTGATACTCGTCAGTCCCAGTAGGTCACTTCTATCTGCAGTGTTATAAATGTCTTTGTTGTTTTTCAGTCTCGTACACCTGCCTTGGTCTTTGAACACGTTAACAACACTGACTTCAAGGTGAGAAGTTTTTCTTTAAAATATTCTTAAATTCTAAAGCTTCCTTTCGTTGCTCTTTTGCTTTTTGCTGCGGGGCGGCTGTGGCTCAGTAGGTAGAGCAGGTCGTCCAGTGACCTAAGGGTCACTGGTTCGAATCCCGGCTGTCTGCGTGTCGAAGTGTCCTTGGGCAAGACACTGAACCCTAATTTGCTCCCACTGGGCCTGGCAGCGCCTTGCATGGCAGCAGTCGCCCACTGGTGTATGAATCTGTGTGTGAGTGGATGAATGTGAGACTTTGTAAAGCGCTTTCTGCACTGTGATGGTGTATATAAAGCGCTATATAATATAAGTGCAGTCCATTTGCCATCGACCATTTTTTTCTTTTTTCCTATATATGTGAAATCGGGGCGACACGGTGAGCGACTGGTTAGAGCGTCAGCCTCGCAGTCCTGAGGACCGGGGTTCAATCTCCGTCTGTGTGGAGTTTGCATGTTCTCCCTGTGCCTGCGTGGGTTTTCTCCGGGCACTCCGGTTTCCTCCCACATCCCAAAAACATGCATGGTAGGTTAATTGACGACTCTAAATTGCCCGTAGGTGTGAATGTTAGTGTGAATGGTTGTTTGTTTGTATGTGCCCTGCGATTGGCTGGCAAGCAGTTCAGGGTGTACCCCGCCTCCTGCCCGAAGATAGCTGGGATAGGCGCCAGCACGCCCGCGACCATAGTGAGGAGAAGCGGCTCAGAAAATGGATGGATGGATGGATGGATGTGAAATCGGTAAATTCATATTACCATTGTAAATCCATTCATCAGCGGGGGGGAGGGGGTTGCCTGCCCTGTGTGGTTGCACACTTCACACATTCCAATTTCCGACACCGTATCTGATGGAGGACCATTATTGTCCAGTCCCATGTATTCCAGTTCTATCCTCAATCACTGGTGCATTCTGACTGCTTTTTTCCACGGAGTGATGTATTGTTGTAGTCATACAGTCATTATTCTGTGTAATATGATCCCACCCTGATGACTTTGCTTTGATCCCCAGCAATTGTACCAAACTTTGACAGATTATGACATCCGGTTCTATATGTACGAGATCCTTAAGGTGAGTCGACCTTGAATTGTCTGCTGCAGATAAACCTATAGGCTCCGTTTTCTTTCCAAATGATCTTTTGTGCTAGTTGATGTATGGCTATTTTCAATAGGCTCTGGACTATTGCCACAGTATGGGAATCATGCATAGAGATGTCAAGCCGCATAATGTGATGATTGATCATGAACACCATAAGGTAAGTTCTTGAACACCTGGCACCCGATGTATTAGTGAAGATTAATTAATGTTTAAATTAATGATTAAAAAAAACAGCAATGCAGAGTGAATTCTTGCTGCTGACACATCAATTTTACAATTGCAAGATTCTTCAGCTATCACATTTATAGCTAACTTGAACACATTCAGTGCCAGCCGTTTCAGAAAACGCAACGCCTAGCGTGCCAGCCATTTTAAAGCATTTTGACTGACTTTTTAAGACCCATAGAATATTGTTCTACGACTATATATACACTGAAGCTACCTGGCTGATAAATGGTCCCCCCAGCAATTTTAACACGTGCTAAGTTTTGATTAAAGAGACTTACAAATGATTTAGATTACAAATGCTCCGATTGGGTGTATTTTTTTGTTCTAGGCAGTTGAAAGTGTTCCGATATTACGCTGAAATCAAAAATAGTTCCCAAACCGGAGAGGAGGAGACTCTGCAGGTTATTCACTAGGTCCCCCCGTGTGGTTCTGGGATTTTTGCTCACCGTTCTTGTGATCATTTTGACCCCACGGGGTGAGATCTTGCATGGAGCCCCAGATCGAGGGAGATTATCAGTGGTCTTGTGTGTCTTCCGCTTTCTAATAATTGCTCCCACAGTTGATTTCTTCACACCAAGCTGCTTACCTATAGCAGATTCAGTCTTCCCAGCCTGGTGCAGGTCTACAATTTTGTTTCTGGTGTCCTTTAACAGCTCTTTGGTCTTGGCCATAGTGGAGTTCGGAGTGTGACTGTTTGAGGTTCTGGACAGGTGTCTTTTATCCTGATGAGTTCAAACAGGTGCCATTAATACAGGTAACGAGTGGAGGACAGAGGAGCCTCTTAAAGAAGAAGTTGCAGGTCTGTGAGAGCCAGAAATCTTGCTTGTTTGTAGGTGACCAAATACTTATTTTCCACCATAATTTGCTAATAAATTCTAATAATAAATCAGACTGTGATTTTCTGGATTTTTTTTCTTCTCATTTTGTCTCTCATACGTGAGGTATACCTATGAAAATTACATGCCTCTCTCATATATTTAAGTGGGAGAACTTCCACAATTGGTGGCTAACTAAATACTTTTTTGCCCCACTGTATAAACACACCCTAAAAAATTCAAACACATTTAAACAAATACATTGAGAGAGAGCAAGCGCAATGGATACCATAAAAATATTGTACAAACAGTATAAAAAATAGAGGAACAACTGTAATCAAAATCTGCAATATAGGCCTGCGATATATATTGGGATATGAAATAATACAGGATGAATGTTGGGAAAGTTCATTCATCGTCCCGCTGCGGTCGCCTCCTCTTCTCGTGGGGGGGCCGGGTGGTCCCCTGCGGGCTGCGGGGCCTGCTGTGCGGTTTTCGTCCCTGCCTGGTTTGGGGGCGGGGGTAGTGGGTGCTGGCTGGAATGTGGGGGGAGTACTGGGGTCGGTGCTGCGGGGCTGGGTGGGGCGGGCCTCTTTGTCCGTGGTTGTCCTGCCTGATGGGGCCAACCTGCAGGAGCCATGCCTCTTAATCACTCAGCGAGCACACACTCACACCACTCAGTGTAAATATTTTTCACACTTGTCACATCTAGGCACACACATATCCAGGGGTTTATGGGGGACTGGTATGGGGTCGGGACGATGCGTGTGTCGGACCGGTTTTCAGCACGTCAGTGCTGTTTTCCTGTCCTGGCGCCGTGCCCCACTGCCTTGCCTGCCCCCCAGGATTTGAATACATCACACACATTCATCCCCATTTCTTATAATGCACCACATACACCCATCTCTGGGGGGCGGTGGGTCTTGGGTGGGGGGGATTTGGCTGTTAGATTGCAGTGTTATGAACCACACCACTAATACACGGGGTAGGGAGATAGTAACAGAGGGGGAAGGTGGGTTTTCACTAGCTTCGTGGCAGTGCTCCTGAGGCCGGGCCCCCTGGGACGGATGACTGCTTGGCGTTGGGGCTCCCCTCTCATGCCCCGCAGCTGTTCCCCCCACTTATCGTTCCCTTGTCGGGCGCCCCTATCAGCCCATCTTTCCAACAAACAAGGGACAGCATCCCACCCTCAGGCTGTGCTGGGACTGGCTGCACCGTGGGCCTTGTTGGTTGGGGTGGCGTCTTGCTCTCCTGGGGGAGGTGGTGGTGGTGGCGGAGCGCCTAATGAGTCCCTCGGTGTGGGACATGTCCCGTCCGCCGGGTGGACTCTTGGGCCTGATCCTGCCTCTCGATTGATTGGGTGGGGTTCTCCCAGGCACAGCAATTACAGGACACTTCTGTCAGTCATTGTGCATGCCAAACGGTGTCAATTCACTTGCATGTGTCTGCTGGCACACACCCCTGAGACTTTTTCGCTGGGTGTGGGGCCACTCACTTATTGCGACAGTATCCCCTCACTCACACTCGTCCTATAAACGTTTATAATTTACATAGCCACTCCCACCACACTTCAGTTGTACAGCCGGTCACGACCCTTGTCCTATCTTGTCCTGTCCTTCCCACACAGGGTGTAGCACTACTGCCCCATACAACACTCATATCTAATGTCATTGTTCTAGGTATATAATGATTTACTTTCTTGTTTACAGTTAGTGCTTTGTCTTTTGTCCTCATCTCTCACTCCCCTCTAGAAACTTTGTTCTGTTCGACTGATCGACTGTGATTCTCAATAAATATCCATTATAATACTATGAAAACCACAGCGGCATCTTAAAAACTCCACTGTGACACAGTAAAACTGTTCCGGCATAAAAGGGATACAGAGCCTTCATTCTGCTTGACCTAACAGTCGAACAGGACAAAAAACAAAAACAAAGGGCAAGTTCAATTTCTACTCCAACTCGAACTAGTTCAAAGTCCAGTTCATAGTTCCAAAAATGACCTAGTGTTTAGTTCATATACTGAACAAAAATAATACACTTTTGTTTTTGCTCCCATTTTTCATGAGCTGGAATCCAAGATCTAAACCTTTTTCTGCATACAGTGGGTAAATCAGGAAGGGGCCAAACACTTTTTCACAGCACTGTCTATCTACAATGGGTACGGAAAGTATTCAGACCCCCTTAAATTTTTCACTCTTTGTTATATCGCAGCCATTTGCTAAAATCATTCAAGTTAATTTTTTTCCTTAATGTACACACAGCATCGCATATTGACAGAAAAAATAATGAATTGTTGAAATTTTTGCAGATTAAAAAAGAAAAACTGAAATATCACACAGCCATAAGTATTCAGACATGACACTGACATGACGCTGTGACACTCATATATTGAACTTGGGTGTTGTCCATTTGTTCTGATCATCCTTGAGATGGTTCTACACCTTCACGGGAGTCCAGCTGTGTTTATTGTACTGATTGGACCTGATTAGGAAAGCCACACACCTGTCTATATAAGACCTTACAGCTCACAGTGCATGTCAGAGCAAATGAGAATCATGAGGTCAAAGGAACTGCTTGAAGAGCTCAGAGACAGAATTGTGGCAAGGCACAGATCTGTCCAAGGTTACAAATAAAGAATTCTGCTGCATTTAAGGTTCCGAAGAGCACAGTGGCCTCCATAATCCTTAAATGGAAGACGTTTGGGACGACCAGAACCCTTCTTAGAGCTGGCCGTCCGGCCAAACTGAGCAATCGAGGGTGAAGAGCCTTGGTGAGAGAGGTAAAGAAGAACCCAAAGATCACTGTGGCTGAGCTCCAGAGATGCAGTCGGGAGATAGGATAAAGTTGTAGAAAGTCAACCATCACTGCAGCCCTCCACCAGTCGGGACCTGGTGGGCAGAGTGGCCCGACGGAAGCCTATCCTCAGTGCAAGACACATGAAAGCCCGCATGGAGTTTGCTAAATAAAAAAACACCTGAAGGAGTCCAAGAAATAAAAATCTCTGATCTGATGAGACAAAGATATAACTTTTTGGCCTTAATTTTAAGCGGTATGTGTGAAGAAAACCAGGCACTGCTCATCACCTGTCCAATACAGTCCCAACAGGGAAGCATGGTCGTGGCAGCATCACGCTGTGGGGGTGCTTTTCAACTGCAGGGACAGGACGACGACCCAATTGAGCATCTCCGGAGAGACCTGAAAATGGCTGTCCACCAACGTTCACCATCCAACCAGACAGAACTGGAGAGGATTTGCAAGGAGGAATGGCAGAGGATCCCCAAATCCAGGTATGAAAAACTTGTTGCATCATTCCCAAAAAGACTCCAGGCTGTATTAACTCAAAAGGGTGCTTCTACTAAATACTGAGCAAAGAGCCTGAATACCTATGGCTGTGTGATATTTCAGTTTTTCTTTTTTAATAAATCTGCAAAAATCCTGTCAATATGGGTGGGGTGCTGTGTGTACATTGAGGGGAAAAAATAACTTAAAAATATTGGAGCAAATTTCTGCAATATAACAATGAAACATTTAAGGGTGTCTGAATACTTTCCGTGCCCACTGTATATGACGAAAACGCCTCTTCAACCTTAGCTTTTCTGATGTCGCCACAAAACAGAACATGATTCCAGTTCATCAAAGACCTATTCGCGCGACGTCACACCTAGGCATTTGAAAATTCAGACACGTGTAGCACCCCGACACGAACAATAACCCATATGCCAAACCGAACAAGAAGTGACCTATTACCTTTTCAGTATACAGCTGTGGACCTTTTTCCAACATTTGTATGGGTTATACCTTTGCACTTGCACTTTGCCATCCTCCATTCATGTGCGGCCCGCCTTTTCTCAATATAACCTTTTACACGGCTTTGCATCTTTCTGACAGCTGTGGTGTCCAACCTGCCACCCGGGGGCCATTTGCTGCCCGTCCTTCATTTATGTGCGGCCACTGTTACAGTGCAGGAGTCTAGACTACTCCTAAATGGTCGCATTTTGTCCATTATGGAGGATGTACATTAGAAGTAGTACTAGTAATTATAGTACTACTATAACTGTATGATACCTTATGTAGTATACTACTACACTAATACCTAACCTATGGCCTTGGGGCCATTTGCAGGCCATCCTCCATTCTTGTGTGGCCCATGTTTTATAAAAGGTGGTGGCCAGCATGCAAACCGTGGGTGTCGAATCCTGTTACAGAGCCCTACATTATGTTTTCATCCACCAATTATGTCATTACAACCCATATCCTAAACCCAACAGGAAGTGACCTATTACCTTTTCATGGTGAAGTTGTGGCCCCTTTTCCCAGATTTGAATGGGCCATAACTTTGCACTTGTCCTACAATGTGGTGTTCAACCTACCACTCTGGCCATTTGCGGCCCCTACTCCATCATGCCAATACCCTAAAGTGCCACTACCCCAATGGGGCCAGAGTGCTCGCAGCTCTAGTTTTTTATTTTGTATTTTTATTTTTTTAAACCCTGAAATGTATTTTCAACATGAGGGAAAGCTTCTGTGCATTTAGCTGGAGTGATATAGACCAATCAGACCCATGCTGTTTTCCATATTTAAATGAGTGATGGTGAGCAATCCAATCAGAGTACCGTAATTTGTCATGTATAATCCGCATTTTTTTCTCAAAATATTGTACAAAGTCAATAGTGCGGATTATACATAAGTATAGGGGAAAATGAAAACAAAAACTTTCACATTTTATAAATATATGCCATCATCTAGAGGTTATGAAAAAACTGTACACTTTAATTCCAATATGCCACCGCCACCAAGAGGTTGTGAGAGAGGTGTACACTTTCATTCTAAGATGCCACCGCCACCTAGAGGTTATGAAAAAGGTGTAGCCTACACCTTCATTCCAATATGACTACATATATGTACAGTTGTGCTCATATGTTTACATACCGTGGCAGAATTTGTGAATATTTCTCTTTAATTAACATTTTTTTTTTTTTAAGTACAACTGAGGACTGAACAACAACCATCATTAATTTCTTTATGGTTGTGTTTTGTTGAATACTAATGCTTTTCTGAAATGCTTGACAGTTTAAGTTGAATCACATTCAAATAAAATTAAATGTGTTTCACATGTCTTCTTTAAAGAATTGTACCCATCTTACAAATTCTGCCTGGGTAAACAAACATACGAGCACAACTGTGAACATATGAGCACAACTGTGTTTTCTCATTTACTAAATAAAAGTAGGGCTGAGAATTTCAAAGTAAGAGCAAGTAAATAAAAATAAACTATTACGTGTTCAAATAAAGTGCTTAACTTCAGAATAATTATTTGAAAAAAAACTAACAAAATACAGATAATACTTCATGTTTTGATCACATGGGATCATATGGGTAGAAGCAAAATCATATTGCAATGCATTGATGAATTTATATTTTTACCCACCCCAAGTTGTTGTTTTTTTAACCAGTGCGTTATACTCTGGTTGAACTGGCCATTCCAACAATACTCAGCAATAACAACAACAATACTCATTTTTGGGAACTCTTGTCACATTGCTATTTAAACTTAGAACAATAAATCCTAATGATATTAGAAACAAAATGGCCGAGGTAGAAAAGGTCAAATCACCATTATGCCTTGTCATCGCTGTGTAAGGCTGTTTCCAACCAATCTTTTTGAAACTTATTTTTAGAGCACATCATTTTGTGTATGTCCACATGTCTATGTATATGTCACAAACTATCATTTACTGTTCAATGTATCTGTCTATAGTTACGTCTTATTGACTGGGGCCTTGCCGAATTTTACCACCCAGGACAGGAGTACAACGTCAGGGTCGCCTCACGCTACTTTAAAGGACCAGAACTCTTGGTGGACTATCAGGTACAGATGAGATTGCGAGGGTGTTCAAGGAGAACATACAGTGGGTATGGAAAGTATTCAAACCCCCTTAAATTTTAAAAAATTATTTGTTATATTGCAGCCATTTGCTAAAATCATTTGGTCATTTTCCCCCTCGTTAATGTACGCACAGCACACCATATTGACAGATAAAAACGGAATTGTTGACATTTTTGCAGATTTGTTAAAAAAGAAAAATTTAAATATCACACAGCCATAAGTATTTATACCCTTTTCTCAGTATTTAGTAGAAGCACCCTTTTGAGCTAATACAGCCTCGAGTCTTTTTGGGAATGATGCAACAAGTTCTTCACACCTGGATTTGGGGATCCTCTGCCATTCCTCCTTGCAGATCCAGATCCAGGAACATTGGTGGACAGCCATTTTCAGGTCTCTCCAGAGATGCTCAATTGGATTTAAGTCAGGGCTCTGGCTGGGCCATTCAAGAACAGTCACGAAGGGTTCTGGTCGTCCCAAACGATTATGGATTACCATTTAAGGATTATGGAGGCCACTGTGCTCTTAGGAACCTTAAATGCAGCAGAATTCTTTTTTTGTAACCTTGGACAGATCTGTGCCTTGCCACAATTGTCTCTGAGCTCTTCAAGCAGTTCCTTTGACCTCATGATTCTCATTTGCTCTGACATGCAGTGTGAGCTGTAAGGTCTTATATAGACAGGTGTGTGGCTTTCCTCATCAAGAACAATCAGTATAATCAAACAGCTGGACTCCAATGAAGGGGTAGAGCCATCTCAAGGATGATCAGAAGAAATGGACAGCACCCGAGTTAAATATGAGTGTCACAGCAAAGGGTCTGAATACTTATGGCTGTGTGATATTTCAGTTTTTCTTTTTTAATAAATCTGCAAAAATGTCAACAATTCCGTTTTTTTCTGTCAATATGTGGTGATGTGTGTACATTGAGGGGGAAAAAAATAACTTAAATGATTTTAGCAAATGGCCACAATATAACAGAGTGAAAAATTTGAGGGGGTCTAAATGCTTTCCGTACCCACTGTATCTTTGTTTTATCAATATACAAACACTCTATTGCATATTATCAGCCAAATAGCATAGTTGCCTAAGTCATATTTGAAAGTTTTTGGAAAACAAGAAAAAAATAATTTTTTAGGAAGCACATTGGTATTTATTTATCTATTTTCAGTAACAGAAAATTAAAAATGACTTAACTGTCGTTTTTCGTGAATAAAAATGTACTTTCCCCCCCAAAAAAATCTTCAAAGTCATACATAGGTCGTATACATGGGTATAGTAAAAGCGAGAAAATTCCTTAACAGTGAAATTAGGTATATGAATACATTTGTTTTAGAAAAGCCATAAATTAGTTTTATATCTTGTAATTTATAAGTTTGTATTGTGTTTAGATTCACATTCAAAATACTATAATTCATCTAACCCTATGTTCTGTGTTAAGTAATAAGGCTATGATTAGGGGTGGGTCATATATATCGCCTTTGATATTATCATGAACGTTGTTTTAACAATGTCCAATTGGACGTTATTGAATAGTCTTACTGCCTCTAAATGGACAGCATAGGAAGAGGAGAGAGAGGAGGAAGTGCATGAAAGTCGTCAATCGCTAAATCAGCGGACATGATTCAATCACGTGACTCTGTGGCAAGCAAAACAAACTCTCACTCTCAAACTAGCAGGCCGAGCAACCTTTTCAGGAGTTTAGCAGCTTAACAAGTGGGTGCATTGTCGCAATGGACCTCAATGGAACGCATGTATAGCTTTTTGTTGGCCAACAGGAAAATGACACAGGCCACCTATGTACGTGCTGGCTTCCCAAACGCGGCCAGTTTTTATTGTCTATTCCCTGGAGGATTTATTCATTTTGGATAACATATACCAAGAAAATTGCACTGTCAAAGTCATCCCAGCTGCTGGTGAGGCTAATGGAAGAGCGAGCTAGCTTAGCCCTACTGCCACAGCTGTTTGCTTTACTGACAGTATTTAAACCCTGTACTATATTACCAATACCAGCTGCTAAACTTGTCACCGGGAAAAGATTCTGTGGTCATGACATCACATCATCGTTTCAAAGTTACAAGTGAGTGCGCGTGTAAACCTTGATCTTTTTTCCATTTCACTCTTCATAAGAAACACCTAGTCATGTGGAAAAGTTTGAAAACTTTGATATGAAGCTACTAAATCAAATTTCCCTCAAGGGATGAAAAAAAATCTATCCATCTATCCATCCATGATTGTTCCATGAATGGATGGATCTGCACAACACACTCAGAAAACCCTCGCTGAGTCATTTAGCAAACACATACCATGTGACAAAGCAAGTAGTCGGCAAGACATACAGAACGCCATCAACTACATTTCTTTCTTAAGTTCTAGCCAAATTTGTATGCCAGTGTGTGCTGTAGTGACAAACGTGTAATTGGATTAAAATATGTCATTAGGGTTCCATTTTGATGTCATCTGAATTTTTTACAAAGGCCCAACTAAAATACTATTGCGCAAACCTGATTCAGCCTATTCTCCTGTATACAGCCTGGACATAATTTGAAATTATTCATTGTTAAATATTTCCTTACAATATTCTTGTGGAATGTTTGGCAGATGTACTGTATGAAGCACTAAATTAGGGGACTAACTTGACAGAAAACAAGGTGGCTAGCGCCGTTGTATAGTTGTTAAATTGCTGTATTATGTCATTTCGTCCCCTAATCCCATAATTATCTTGCACATGTTGTCCGGGCACATGACCTCTCTAGCTTTCAGTACATTGTGCAAGCTGGTTGATGTGCCTGGCCAATGTAAGAGGTGGAAAATACCGCCATAAAGCTGCAGTGTCAAAACAAAACAGTAGGGTGTGCCACTGTATTAAATACATTAAGAACAAGTAAACCTTAGTATTAATATTACTGATCAAAATTGATGAGAAAAACAAAATTAGGAGAGGGTCACCACTAACATATATTGCATATAAATCTATCAATGCATAGAAAGTCATGGGTGTGTAATATACATGGGAAGAAGGCTTTTATTGATTTTTGGGGTCAATTTTCAGGGTGCGTATCATGCTCGAGTGTATTATACACAAGAAATTATGGTAGGTAATGTAGCTATTAGGGTAATGTATAAAAAGTATCAGCTCTCCATCTGTACTTGTGTAAAAATATTTTCAGTACAGCACATACTGGGTAAAAACTAAGTTTTGTATACTTAATCGGTCTTGATGCTTTGAGTGAAACCGGTGATGTCTTTGGGTGGATTTATACATGGACAGGACATGTTTATATAAAGCTAAATGCATGTATAGTGGATCCCCGCGTACTCGTGGTTCGGCACCCGCAGATTCACCTATTCACCTTTCAATGCAATAATAATATATATTTTTCTTGCTATTGGCCTTCAGGCCCCGGTCCCTATCCCCTGCTAATTGCGGGGGTCCACTGTACTTTATTATTCAAATAATTGTGCGCAGAGCTACAGCAAGATTGACATCTTTGTGTTTTAGATGTATGACTACAGTCTGGATATGTGGAGTTTGGGGTGTATGCTGGCCAGCATGATCTTCAGGAAAGAGCCTTTCTTCCACGGCCATGACAACTATGACCAGGTAATCATAGTTTGAAGGGTGACCTCAAGTAGTGAAATAAAGCTTCATGAAGCAATGAGGCTTCAGGGCCCAATTGCTTTGCTATAAGGTTCATTACGCAAAGATTCATTCATACCTCACTAGCGCCATCTGTTTCAATTAAATGTCAGTGTTAAACAAAATGTTGTTGAACCTCTGCACAATAATAATTATTCTGCTTGCTCTGGCTAAAGAGTCCGCAAGGTAAAGTTTCACCTCATGGACAAAAATAGAACAGATGGTGAATATTTTCGATTTTGTGATGTCTCCCCAAAAACTTTCTGAACATCTCTAATTTCATTTCCCAGCAGCTCAAAGGTAAAATTGTTGCCGAAGTGTATGAAAACAAATAATTAGTAAACAATGAGCATCATAAATGTTTTTTCACCAATTCATAGTGAGCGGAACCCCCCAGCCAAATTGGTATCAAAATAACTGGGGATTCCTCGCCTTTGATTTCATTCCATAAATTATTTATATAAATGCCCGTAGCAACCAATAACAGGCGAAAGTACACCATAATGTCACCCTCCAGCGTGAATCCGATCGGAAGTAGCACGGGCGTATTGTGAGCTCGAGCCCGTAAAAACTATCGATCGTCAGATTCAAACACCAGAGAAATAAATGAGTTGGAATCTATGTGAATTTCCTACCTTAATTCCATGGAAAAAAATGCTTTCATTGAGAGGGCGCATGCCCTGTGATTGGCTGGCGACCAGTTCAGGGTGTACCCCGCCGCGCACCCGAAGTCAGCTGAGATAGGGGCCAGCATAAGTTGAGTATAAATTGTTCATAAAATGGATGGATGGGTCAGAGGGTGCAGCTACTGTATAATCCCATGAAAACGAATAAACAACAAAAGCAGCTGCTGCTGCAGAACAGATATGAACAGGTGCTGCGTGTCGACGGCGACACTAAGATAGGGAGGTCAAAGTAGTCCGCAGATTCAATGTATGCGGACGGCAAGAAAACCAAAACAACAAGGATGCCAGCACATTGTACTGTTGGGGTATCCAAACTACAGCCCATTTGCGCCCCGCCGTCCATTTTTGGGCTTCCCAGCATGGACTAAAAAATAACATTTTACACAGCCCCCTTTTTTGTTAAATCCAAGTTTCAAACGTTCATAACTTTCTTAATCTTTATCCTATTTTCAAAAGTCAAGTCTCATTGGAAAACTTGCTAAACACACAAAGCATATTTAGGAGCAAGGAACTTTCACGACTGGACTTGTTGCACAGGTGGCATCCTATCATAGTTCCACGCTGGAATTCACTGAGCTCCTGAGAGCGACCCATTCTTTCAGTAATGTTTCTAAAAACACTCTGCATGCCTAGGTGCTTGATTTTATACACCTGTGGCCATCGAAGTGATTGGAACACCTCATTCCGATTATTCAGCTGGGTGAGCAAATACTTTTGGCAATAATAATAAATCCAGGAAATGTTGTCCCAGAATTGTAACGTGTACTTGCTCTTTCGAAACGTTTTCCATGTGATGATTAAAACTAGGATACATATTCTGCGTCATCAGTCGTCTTGTATAGTGGTATGGTGAATAATGCGTGGTTTTACAACGTCTAATAATTTCAAAGTGGCCCTCTGAGAAAAACGTTTGGACACCCCTGTGTAATCTGTTTTTTAACAAATGGTAACGCGTATATTTAAAAGATAACTGTTGGATGATTCGTAACAGTTGGTAGCAATTCATTATGGCCTCTAAAAGTGAAAAACGGACCAAAAAGGTCGCCGAATCATTGAATGAGTACACTACGTGTTGTTTCGAGGTACTTCCATGAGTTATATGTCATTTTGAAGGGAATTAAATGTGGAATTAGAAAATATGAATATCTCAAATTGCATTTATTGAACCATGATGGCCTATCAGCCAGAGCTGGTCACATTTCTTAGGTCTCATATACAGGTTCATTAATAAAATTAATAGGGGTTTAAGCAACCAACTTTCAGCTGCATCCTGGACACCAAAAACACTTCCTTCCGGCTCAAGTAACTGGCGCCCTATAGC